>NC_046660.1:62060554-62066753 GCF_010883055.1 Belonocnema kinseyi
TTCAAAAATTTTGTCTGATACGATTGCACATTTTTCAGGAGGTTCGCACAATTTCTTCCTGAATATATTTTACTGAAAATATGGATATGTTAAATATGCTCCCAATTTTAAGCAACTAATAAAATAGTAAAAATACATTTTAAACAAAAAATGAGGAATCTCATTTTTCTCGTAGGCTCAAGTAGGTTAGAGTTCACTATATTGAAGGTATTTTTCGTTAAAAGTTAGATTGTTTTTAGTGAAAATTATAAATTTCCTAAAAGCTTGTACTATTAGGAAACTTCTTGTCCTTCTATAAAGTAACTTTCATATATTAAGAAGCAGTATTTGATTTTATGAATAAAAATTATATTGCTCATACATATTTATATATTTATAAGGATAAAGAAAAAGATTATTCATAATTAACTCGCGTAATTGTTCTATGCTTATTATAGTGATCTAGAAAATATCCTTATTTTTTTCTAAAATGGCTCGATGCCTAAAAATTGTTCGTTTTCTTGTAAAGTGTCCACTGTATATTGGCAGAATGAAAAAAAAATTAGGTAATCTCTTAGATTAGAAAAAGGTGCATGTGTGCTAAAGTAAAATTATAAATTAATAGTGGAAATTAAAAAAGCAATTTCGTGCAAAAATGGACTTGAGAGATCCCTAAATATTTTTTTATAAATAATGACTACCATTCAGAAATGGATAATGGAAGGTTTTTAAAAGTATCATATAATACTTTTTAAGGGGTGCAATGCAACCAAAAGGGTACAAACGAAAATATTTAATGTACAAACAGTACAAAAGACGTACAAACGTATGCAAAAAGAAAATTTGAGAAATTTGAATTTGGGGGGGGTTGCGTGAAGTTAACCCCCCCAAATTAATTTCACCCCTAATTTCGTAACCAGGGGAGTACAAACGAAAATATTGGATGTACAAACAGTACAAACGACGTACAAACGTTTGCAAAAAGGAAATTTAAAAAATGTGAATTTCGGGGGGCCAACTTCATGGGGGTGCTAAAGGTGTAACTATTTTTGTGCAAATTAATTTTTTGTTAAAAATCCATATTTTCTGGTTGCAAATTCAATTTTATCACGAAAAAATTACATACAAATATTATTTATAAAAAATAAAATAACATTCTGTATCAATTTTGTGAGTAAATTTTTCTAAGCATGTAATGTACAGAGGCATTATTGCTTAATTCATTGATTTAAATATAAATTTGCAGTATTTATATTTGTCTTCAAATAAAAATGATAGTAAGACTATATACGAGTGAAGTTTATATGTAAATAACTATATTATATAATATACTCAATGACTCAAATCTAAAAACAACTTCTTATCATAAAAAAAGTGCTTTAATTATTTATTTGATACAAAAGGAGTACATATACCACGAATACATAAGAAGTGGTTTGTATCAACTTCTCTCATATTTTCTTGCTATTTATATTCTCAGGAAAAATATAGACTATATGTTTTATATTAAAATTAATGAACCAAACATTTTTTTTTTCGTCTTGGAATTTTCAGTTACAGTAACTGAAAATTCCTTGTCTGTGACAGAATTTCCTAAAACATGTGACTGGAGTTCTATGTAGTTCCCGTTGCAGAAATTTCTAACAGTGACATGAAGAATTCCAAATGCAATATTAAATATAATTTAAATTTTATAATTACTTTTACGATTTATTTAATAGTGCGCCAAGAAGATGTAAACCAGCCATATTTAAATAAAAGGAAATTTAAAAAAACAATAATTAATTGTATGAACAATAACATTAAGCTTTTAGCAGAATTTACTACTCGAAATCGTCCAATATTATGCTTAATTCAAAACATATGATTTAAAAATTATTTGTCGACAAATAATTGTTTAAAGAAATCAGATCTATTTAAAAAATTAAAAATTAGTTATTGTATTCTTTCTATATACCATATAATCCAAACAATAAGTGTTTGTATTATATTTTAATTCAGTTTTTTAGTTATAAAAAAAAAACTTAACAAAAATGGATCAAGACAAGTCTGAAAGTTTAATTTTAAAAGCGCATAATAGAAAATGAAATTGCGGTTCTTTTTGCTCTAGATAGAAAATTATTCGATTCGCTACAAAATTTATCAGTCCACGTCAGCTCTTAAGCTTGAAAAATACAGCGCATGCGCACAAGAGGCCCAATCTCAATTCCTCTTATGGCATGCTAACGAAAAAAGTTACAAAAAAAGAAAATGAAAAAATGGATTCTTTAAAATGTGTATTACAAATTTTTCAATTTTTTGAGTCAATAATTTCGATATTGAAACTTGGAGGGCTAGGCTTTAATGGCATGCAAAATATCAATTGGAAGCATCCCATATGGTACGAATTTATATCAATAGGGACATTTTTTAAAAACAATTCCTAATAACACGCACATTGTGGGTTTAACCCGAATAAAATAGAAATATGGGATAGAATGTAAATTAAACCATACAAACTCTGATCTGCGTGTAACTTGAAAAAATCGACTTAAAATTATAGATATATTATATTATTATATTCACCGATGAAATTGACGATAACCGCTGGAGCTAAGACTAGAGAATAGAAACTTCTCATCTTTTCTGATTAGAGAACAAACAAATATTTCACTAAAAAAGTAACTGCTGAATATCCTAGAGCTTCATTTGATTATATTATTGTACATAAGACTTATACAGTGTGTTTCTTTTATCTTGAGACATCAAAATATCTCAAGAAATGCGCATATAGAAAATATTAACTACATAGTCGTACAATAATTTTGGCAAAGTGGAATATATTTTCGATTTTTATAAAAAGTAAAGTATGATTTTTAAAATTTATTTTCGAAAATATACTAAATACTATTGAAAATTAAAAGCAAAAAGAATTTCCCGAAGAAAACCTTGAAAAATATAGAGTATGAACTTACATATTAACTTGAAATAATTTTATATTTGATAAAATGTTATTTAATATTCAGTAAAGAATATAAAAAATGATTTCTCTAACTGCTCTCTTTAACCTTTTATCATTATATCTTTAATATAATGTCTTTAAAACAAAGATGTTGAAACATTGATTCTATTTACATCTAGAACGTTTTATAAAATTGTAATTTATATTTGTTCCCCGGAATATTTTTTTTTCTAAACTTTTACTTATTCAATAAATTATTTTAAATGTTTTTTACCTTTTTTATATTACATATTCATAAATAAAAATGTAATTCAATTTAAAATACCATATATTCGTGATATTAAATAGTCTAAGTACTCGCTAAACCCTAAAATGATCAGTTTAAATCTGGTTTAAAATTGTATACTATAAATAAAATGTTCACAAATTTTTAAAAATATTTGATCAATATGAATATTAATTATTGTGTTTTCAGAAATAGCAAGGATTATATATAACTTTTTATTCAAATTTAAATCTTATACTCCACTCTAGCAAGTTTATTGGGTGTCGTGTAAATTTATGTTTTCTCTTTAGCATTAAAATAAATCGATTGAAAACTATTCTGAAATATTACGGAAGTAAAAGTAATTTAATTTCAATAAGGTTTTTCATGGAAATAACATTTTATTTACTCAAAAACTTTAAAAAAATGGTCTAGTCCTATGCCCTACAATGCAAAAATAGGCATTGGTGGTAACACTAACGCCGCGCTAAAAGTAGTTAATTCATTGACTATTGAAATGCTTCAATTCAAAAGTAGATGATTCCATTTAAAAAATAAAATTGAGCTTTTAATTTTTTAACTCCAATTTAGCGCCCTTCCCAGGTTAGGTGAAGGGGCATTACAAATTAAATCGATTACAATTCAATAGCTCTTCTAATAAATATCAACAAGTCTTCTTAATCCTTCCTTTGAAAGCGCATTCCTTGAAGAGTCAACAATGTCATTTTTCACCAATGCAGCACCATCTGTCGCTAATCGGAAAAACTTTTCAAGTAAAACATACGTATTTTTTAATGCCTATTTCTTGTGATAATACAAAGTCTTAAGATAACAGAAACACCCTGTATACGTTATCTCTTAGATTATCGGCATCATCATTATCGTTCTCAGATATTTACTTTGCATAAAACTCTTCTTCAAAACATATATATAATTACGCAATTCCTAAAAAGAGATATTACAATTTACATAATATTTTCCATTTAACAGAAATGCGTCGCTAATTTAAATTTTATGATTGAACCAAAAATAAGTCCGTTTTCTGGCTTTCCACTGTCAAATGACCCAAAGAGTAAACAATTAATAATGAACCGAATTTTCGAGTTTTGAAGCCCGGAAAGTTTATATTTTAGAAATACAGTCAATACAGCCATAAAGCACATCGGTTAATAATTACTAAGCTTAAACTAAACTACTTTAATGCAAACAACACATCACAAACCGCAAGCCCACAAACACCGAGCCTACAAAACCCAATCCCACATATCCCAAACCTAAATATTCCAAGCCCATAAATCACAAACCCACAAATCCCAAGCCTGCGAAGCCCAATTCCACAAAACCTAATTTCACAACATGCTTTATTCATAAGGCATTATATTAGTCATAATTAACTGCTGTGCGTTATGGCTGAAACATAAGGAATAAAAAGATATATCCTTCTATTTGTATGTTTACAAAATTTCAAATAAAGTTTTGTTTTCTCTGCAGATGTACATCAAAGAGGAAAGTCTTCGGAGCATTAAAAGATAATTTAATTCGGATCGGTAAAGATTTGTGGCGGCTGGCGTATTTCTTTCTTTTTTCCTTCACTGTGCAGAGTGGGCGTCAAGATATTAAATAAGAAAGCTAGTCAAAATACATGGACAGTAAGTAGGAAAATAAATATGAATACGATTAAAATAAAGATAAGTACAAAATAAACACAAATTTATCTGCGTGAAATAAATATAGAAATTTACAAAAATAAACTAAAGTTATATTACAAAATAATGAAGAGAAGAATGATTCTGAAGTAACAAAAAAATGATAAAGTTGAGGAAAAATGTACCTAATGATGTAAAAATTATCTAAAATTAGACGAAGCTATTTGACTAATTTTAAAAATAATGTGGCAATAAATTATAATGCCAAATGCGTTAAGGTGGGGTTTTCGCGTTTACTTCGAAAACAAAAAAAAAATACAAATTTTTGTCGAGAGAAAAATTATGCACAAGTAAATTTCCTATAAGAGTATATTCATATAAAATAAAATTCGACACATGTTTCGAAAGAGCAAGAAAGAATTTACTAGGAGGTTATTGAATGAGGCCCCTCAACAAGGTATATGTTTATCATTCTGTAAAATTAAAACCTTTGTATTCTAAATTTAAAGTTAAAAAGGATCTGTTATATCCTTTTAATTATCATTTTATTATTATTATTATTATTATTATTATTATTATACAATTTTACGATTCTAAATTTAAATAAGATGAATATACATAAATTTACCTAATTGTTAATCCGTGGTTACCACACTTGTGCATATAGACAACAGAAAATTTTCAAACAAGTGTCTCTTGTTAGTCGGTAGGTATAAGGGTTTCTCCCCCAACGTTAAATATGTCCATCAGGTACTGACTCATGTCACGTAGGGCCCAGCTTCATTAGCTTCTTACTGTTCGTGAGGTTCACTTCCAAAGTTGGGCTTAATGCAAATTTGCACAAGTGTGGTTTCTTAGTTTGTCAAGTGGGTGCTTCGGAAAAAATTGAATTTCGCCTGATAATCGTTTTTTCGACTAAATTTTCTCTAGAGGTAAATAATTTTACATAATATTTATAATTTTTAATATAAATTTACCAAAATCATACCTATGCGTTAATTACGTTAATTTCGTAAATTCTTAATTTTTTATTTGAATTTTTCGTAAAGCTTGAGGCTCTTAAGTTTAAATCATTGTACAAAATTATAGATAATTGTACACGGAGAGACTTTTGATATCAATATTTCAATGATTCTATATGTATAATTAAAATAAAATTTAAGAATTCAGGGATAATCGGGGTACTGCTATTAAGATTCCTACTATAATACGAGATAATGGTATTTCTTTATGTATTATTATAAGCTTGAGCCAGAAAAAGTTAGCATTCACGTTTAGAAAAAGTCTTATTTACTGTTTGAAAATGATGTGTGTGAAAAAGTGATAATGGCCAATAACAAGTTTTGTAACAAATAGCGTCAAAAGTAA
>NC_046660.1:62066853-62077987 GCF_010883055.1 Belonocnema kinseyi
TACACTCTTAATAATTGACACATAAAAATAGAAGCTTTTAACACTTTTTAATTAAAAATTTTCAATTCAGTGCAATTAAACTGCAAAACTTAAACCTTCACTATTTGATAAATTGAATTGCTCAAATATCTCATGTTTAAAAATATGAATCCGTGCTACGGTTTTAAATTCTCTAATTAGAAACTTATCCTTAATTTCAACTCGCATTAATAAAAATGTGAATAAATAAAACATGTCTCTCTCCCCACTCAATAAAAACGTAATAAAAAAAATTTCTTTGGAAAATATAGATGGCAATGAATTTAGATTAATCAAAATGTATAATTTAAGACTGATTCACATTTATTGTCTCTGACATTGAAAATCTTGAGCATGAATCGAATCTTTACGAGATTACCTGCCAAAAAACGGAACTTGTTACACTTACAAGGAAAATAAATCTCCCCGACTCATTGCAAGTTTATGTTTGCTGATCCGTTTTAAAATCAGCCAAATCGTTGAAGTACCTTGGCATAAAAATTGATAGGAAGCTGAGTTTCTGGGAGCAAATTAAGACTGCCTCAGAAAAGGTTTACAACACGATGAGGGAACTCTCCCGGCTTATGTCAAACATAGCTGGGCCACAAAGTAGTGAAAGGAAAACAATGATTAGTGTTGTCCATTCTATCTTACTCTACGGAGCAGAAGTATGCGCGGACGGACTAAATTTGAATCATACCGCAAGAAGATGGCGGCGGTACAAAGTAGAGGAGCCTTACGTTTTTCAAGTGCATATCGCACCACCTCTGAAGCAGCAGTTTTAGTCATCTCATCAATTCCACCCATATATCTTCTCGCTATCGAGCGGAAGCGGGTGTATGAACGAAGAAGAGTGGAAAAAACACCGATGTGATAAAAGAGGAAGAAAAAGAAAGATGCCTGCACAAAATTAAGAAAAAGGACAGGCCAAGGTGCATTTACTGTTCATAGGAGGCTATCGATGACGTCGAGTACACCTTTTTTAGGTGTTATCGATGGGCTGAAGCCAGGGAAGCCAGCCAGGATGAACTCGGCAAATAAATCACGCCAGAAAACATTGTGGCCCTTATGCTTTGCTCAGAGCAGAATTGTAATAACATTGCAGGATAATGTAAAACAGTTATCCGCACCAAAAAGAGAGAGGAGCCCGGAGCTTCTTAAGAGAAAAGTGTTGCTTTGTTGATTTTTCTTCTTTTTGGTTTGTCTCTTTTTCGTAGGCTGTCGAAGGCCGGCGAGCCCGAGAAGAGAAAGCTTTCTCTTCCAGCGAAGAAAACGGGTATCACTAGAGGGGGGAGCAACTACAGCAGGGCATATACTAGGCAGTCTGATAAGTCCCTGAAAAATGAAACACGGAGACGTTTTTTTGGCCAAAGTCGGTTTTATTTTTCAACATACTCTCCTTTTAGGTCGATACAGCGAGTCCAACGATTTTCTAACTTTTTGATACCGTCCGAAAAGTACTCGATCGAAATGTCTCCAAAATACGCCTCAGTTTCAGCTATGAGCTCCTCATTTGAGTAAAAACGCTTACCGGTGAGCCATCTCTTCAGGTTAAGGAACATGTAATAGTCGCTGGGGGCCAGGTCTGGTGAATACGGTGGCTGGAGAACCAATTCGAAGCCGATTTCATGCAATTTTGCTTGTGCAACTAAGCATGAATGAACAGGTGCATTGTCGTGATGATAAAGCGGTTTTTTCTTCTTCAAATGCGATCGTCTTTCGGCGATTTCGATTTTCAATCGGTCTAATAATGATGAATAGTATGCTCCGGTTATGGTTTTACCTTTTTCAAGATAGTCCACGAATATTATGCCATGTGCATCCCAAAATACGGAGGACATAACCTTTTGGACCCATTGTTGCGTAACTTGTGAAAATTATCGTATTTTTGAGTTTTAAGTAGCACACTATCCCCGTAGGATTAACAAGTGACAACGATACCACATTAAATAATAGTCAGGCTTGACCACCCTGACTTAATCAGCTCTTTAACCTCCCTTACCTCTCCCATTAATAAACTACCCTCGCCTTTTGCTCGGGACATAACACTACTTAGATGAAGACTCAGATTAGAGCAATACAAGTATGAAGTCCAGTATATTAAAGGTAAAGAAAATAAAGCTATGGACTGTTTATCCACACTATTCCCAATCAGCAGTCTAGATATACACAGTATAGCACTAGAAGACACAGACAAAGTAGCACCTGACATAAAAATACTTGACACGCCCATGAAGGGAAAGTTAAATACCCTCACGTTGACTAAACCCAAGCCCATAATCACTGGACACGATAAGGTCGACAGTAGGATCAAAAGTAAATTTCCTGATAGAAGAATCAGCGACTCCTCTGAGAAATGAACTGAGGAATCGACAACTGAGGATGAATCAGAAAGTTTAAAATACAATGAGCAGGATTCCAATTTATTCGATATTTACTTAGAGTGGAAAAAAAACCCGGTGACAAATGAAAGGGTTTAAATTAAATCCAATGTAGCCAGAAAATTATGGAAACAAATTGAAAGGGATGTTTAATAAAATACGCGATCTAACTAAACATGAAAAGGAAAAGGTAATAAGAGAAGCTCGCGTTGATCACTTAGGAGAAAACAATACCATCAGTAAAGCAAGAGCAAAAGCAGAATGAGCAGGAATGGACGAAGAAATAAAAAGGTACGTTAAATCATGTTCTATCTGTCAACTACAATAGGCAGTTAGGATAAAAAACCAAGCCTCAGGTATTATTCCCGATATTCCTCTGAACCCACATGAGAAAGTAGCCATGGACATATTCAGCCCGTTGCCAGAGACAAAAAGTGGAAATAAGTATATTTTGAGTATCCAGGATAGGTGAACACAGTACATTTTATTACTGCCAATGAAAAACGAAACTTCTGAAAGCATTCTAAATAATTTAATGAAATACTACAACAAGTATTTGGGTCACCGCAGGTCATTTTGACTGATCAAGGACAGAGCTTCTTGTCAGTATCAGTGCAGCGGTTTGAAGAAATGTTCAAAATTAAACACATTAAAACTACTGTATTCCATCCTTAGGCAAACGGAAATATAGAGAGAATGCACTCAACATTAAAAAATATGATTAAGACTTCAATGTCAGAAAATAATGACGAATGGGATGAAAACATCAAGTTTATAAATATTGCAATAAATACTACCAGGAAAGAGACGAAGGGACTCTCACCCTGCGAGATCACCTTTGGAAGAGACCCAAACCTTCCCTCCACACTAGCCCGATCACCTACACTTACCTACAGCCACCTGATAAGAAAATGGAAAGCCAAACATGAAAAATACTTACAAAAGGCTAAGGAAAGGATTCAGCTACAACAAGAAAATTCTAAGAGAAGGTTGAATAAAAATATAACGTGAACCCATCCGATGTATGAAATTGGAAGCCCGGTCAAATGGAAAAATAACAACATGTTGAACAAATTGGAACCCAGCTGGAAAGGCCCAGGCACAATAATACAACTACTAGATAAAAACAACATGATCATAAATTATAAGAGCAAAATGATGAGAATCCACATAGATCAAGTTATGCCGTTTTATATTTTAGACAATGTTGAAGATAGTTGTGTTCGTGCTTCTAGCGGTGGGGCTTCAGGCTAACTACACTATCACTAAACTAAGAGGGAACGTATTCGTAGAGTAACAAAATAGAATGCACCTCTTTTGTGAAGAATGGCGGCTGATAATAGGAGTCAATATGATGACCACCGAGCAACGTGTCTCAGCGAGAGATTACAGTTTACAACGAGCAAAAAGAGGATTAGCCAATTTTGTAGGTGATATCTCTAAAACATTGCTTGGAACGCTGAGCGAGATAGACCTTGAGCAAATAAACGAGTTCGACAATATTTATAAAGACAATAAACAATTGGCCGAAGTCCTGATGAACGACACTAAAATCGTGAAGATCATACTTGATTTCTCGTCAACGGATTATAAAAATCTAAGAGGAAAAATAAACACCGAATCAAACACTCTGAGAAACCTTGGCACTGGAGTGAACGCAAACACCTTAAATACTTTTGTAAATTCCAAATTAATGTTGGCTACTCTGCTAATTGATAAGATGGACGATGATATTAACACAGCTATTAACGCTATCAGTGATGGTAAGCACCGTATAGTACACCCGTAAATTTTAACACCCAAGATACTGAAGTCAGCTATAGGAGAATTCGAGGAAAACCATCGCACCCGGCATCACTTTGATAACGACGAGTCAAACTATCAGCATCTAATTGAGATCAGAAAGCTAACAATAGCTGTCGTGCAAGGGTTATTTACCTACATCCTGGATATCCCTGTCTCAGAAAAGGAAGAATGACTATTGAAACACATAATTACAATTTCTGAGAAAACTGCCAATGTCTTCTTATCTATCATCCCCGACCATGAATATGTAATACACTTTCGCGACTCGTATGTACTAATGGACAAAATAACTATAGAGATATGTAAAACTATCAGCGAATATCTTATTTGTAAGCGTAACCAACAAAACATTAAGTTATCAGAAAGTGAAAATTGTGAAGCAAGTCTTTTGAGACGATATGTGACACCTACTTGCAATCTTTCCCCCTACCTTCTGCATAAAGAAACTTTTATCAGTACCAATGACAGATACATAATTTTACCGACAGTAAATATTGATTTACAGATCGTATTTGAAGGACACGTAAGAAATATAATTGTAAAAACTAACACTCTGATTAGTGTAGAAAATTGCCAGCTATACAATGGTTACGACAAATTAGATTTACCTACGCATTTAGAGAATAAACAAACGTATGCGATAAATGTTAATTATGATGTTAATTACAGAAACCAAGATCTAGATAAACTTAAAGGAAAATTTATACAACTGCCCAAGCAAATAAATGTAGACGCATTGAGGAGAGCCAAACTAATTCTGGATGACACTCAAAATATATTAGACCGAATATCAACGCACAGGCGAATTAAAACTTGGAAAGAGACTAGCCTGAATGGATCCAATATTTAGGATATCAAAATTAAATCTAGAAAGGCGAAATGATAGATTTTGGAGGACCCAACACTCTCTATAAAGGGGTGTGTTATGAGAGCCTAACTCTTATACCTTATTCCCGCTACCACCCTTGAGCCATACGTGCCTCTCTAGAATACAGGGCCATAGGGTAGCGTCCAGGCCTGGCGCATATTCAGTTCTGTTCTAACCCTCGAACAATAAAGAAGTCCTGAATTGCTGTCTACAATTCAGTTCTTAATACAAAAATCCATACGCATTCTTTAACACGTAAAAGGATGATCAATTTATTAAAGAGCAACTCATACTGCATCTTGATGCAGTATGTGTTCGATGCAGTACTTTTACGGAATAAGGATTAGAATAACTTACTTTTAGCTCTGCATTAATATTTTATAATAATAGTTCACAATTATTAATGTTTAAACAATAAACAATAATATAATTAATTAATTATTAGATTTTTAGTCTGTTTTCCCTTCTAGATTAAGTATTAACTGATTTTTCTATGCTTTGAAAATACCTAATTTTCATACAGCCATAACAAATATGTACTTTTATCTTCAATTTAAAAAAACAAAAGTTGTAACGGAAAGATTAGAAAAATTAAATTAACGGTGTGAATCGAAGTCGCCTACCATTATTGTTTTAAAATTAGTTGATATTCGGCGGCTTGTGCCAGCAGGACATTCCTTGATTTCTACTTGGCTCATATCTTCAACCACGCCGCTGTACATGTTCATTTTTACCCGTTTTTGAAAGCGGACGCGCGAAATATATATTGCACGAAGCCATTTATCCAACTCCACTATTGCAAATATGTCACCATTAGACGTTGATAATACAGTTAGTTCTTCTGTTGGAACTGACACAAGAAAATTATTTTTTCCTCTCACTTTAATTTGTTTATCGTCAGGGAAAGTATATCTTCGTAATTCGAATTGCCGGTTCGGATTTGTGTTGGGAATTAGCCGAACGAATCTAAGTTGATCAGGTTTAACTGCAAGTAGGTGTACAGAAAAATACTCTTCAAGAGGAGAACTGGACCTGACATGAAACGGGGGCTTGGCAGTAGAAGAAGAATTACCCGGAAAATCCTGAGAATGAGTTCTGGCAGTAGGTAAAGATATTTGAGAAGAATCATGCCTGTCAGAAGAAGAAGAATTTCCGGAACGAGAAAAATTCGGAATAGGTTCGCCATTAGGCAAGCAGTCAAACTGTGAACTCAAATCTGCAAGAAAAAACAGAAAATTTCATTTTCGATGTGAATTCTCTTTCTTATATTTGGCTTCAATTGTCTCTGCCGATACATTTCTCTCTTCCGGAGAGAGAAGTATATACCTAGTCTCAAGTCGTTAAAAGAAATGTCAGTATTATACAGAAGAGAACAAAAAGGTATTTTGAAATTCGTCCTCTGTTAACTCCCAAAGCCTCTCATAGGAGAATAAGCACCAAAGCACCGAAATAACGTGTTCTTATTGCGAAAACAAGCCTGAGTATTAAAAAAGCATGAATGTATCGTAGAAATTTGACTTCAATCAAAATAAAGTACAATGTTTACCAAATCCATCATTCTCATGTCGATGAATGATCAAAATTCCTATTTATTTATAGAATGCTACACAATCTTTTCCTACTCCCTTTTCTTTTACTTTTTTTAATTTTTCACTTAAATTTGAACTGAATCAATAGAACCGAATGAAAAAATCCGACAATTTTTAGTGGTACTCAACAGTTTTTCAGTAAAAATTGTACTCTCACAGACCGAGAAGACGTAATCTCTATTAGAAGGCTACACTATTCTTAATCGCACGCTATGAGAATTTTTATTCACCACGGGTTCGAACTCTAAGTTTCACATTCCTAATTCCTGAAGCCTGAAGCCTCGCGGCAAATATTTAAAATTAGGATATAAAAAGATTTTCAACCCAGTTCAAAAAATGGCAACTGGTTTCAATTTAAAAAAATATATTATTGAAGATTTTAGGGAATCAAACAAGATTTAAACTAAATTCAAAAATAATTTAAAAAATTTCAGAGAAAACATTATATATTTTTAAAAATTGAACAGTTTCTTAAGAACTTTTGACTATTTCCGAAGATATCAAGAGATTTAACAGACTTTAAGAAGTTCAAGAACATTATTTATTTTTTAAAATTATTTGTAAATTTTGACTCATTTTAATTCTACTGAAATTCCGTTAAAATTCATTGAAATTATTTAAAATCTCTTAAATTCATTAAAAATATCTTGAACTGTTTTAAACATTTCATAATCTTTCAAAAATCATTTATAAACTTTGAAGTTTTAGAAATACTAAATATATTGATCTTTTCTAGTTGGAAATTGAACTTTTTTGTAGGACGTTTATCTTTTTTGATACAAAATTAATCCTTTTTGGTTAAAAATACAACAATTTGGCATGAAATGAAAATATTTTGTATAAAATAAAACTATTCGATTGAAAATATTTTTAAGTTGAAAATTCAAGTTTTTTGTAGATAATTCGTCTTTTTGGCATTAAAAGTCAACAATTGTGTTAAAAATCGATGTATTCCGTTGAAAATTCGTTGTTTTTGTTGTGTTCAAAATTACTTTTTTATTTGAAAATTTAACTGTTCAACCTTTGCTTGAATACTGATTGTTTATAATTTGAAATTCATCTATTTTCTAGAAAATTAATGTATTTTATTAGAAATTTGTCGTTTTTTGTTGAATTCAACTTCTTGAAAGTTTCATTATTTTAAAATTATTTTTTTGGGTTAAAAATCTGAAAATTGGTCCTTTTTGTTCAAAACTTTAACCACTTGCTTTAAAATTTATGTATTTCGTTGAAACTTTTGCTTGAAAATTGTTCGTATATGATTCGAAAATTATGCTATTTTGTAGAAAATGTATTTATTTGTTTGAAAATTCGCGTTTATTTATTGAATTTAACTTATCGAAAATGCGCTTTTTTTAAACAAATTGAATTTTTTATTGACGTTGAAGATTTAACTATTTAGTTAAAAATTTATCTCTCTTTCTCTCGTTTGAAAATTTTATCTTTCTTGTTCAAAATTCATCTCTTCGGATTTTGTGCAGTTTCAAAACAGAACTTTTTGGTTGAAAATTCGTCTTTTTCGTACAAAATTATTCTGCATCGTCGAAACTTCTTTATTTGGTTGATGATTCAAGAATTTTGTTAAAAACTCGTTTTTTTCGCTGAATTTTACTGGTTGGAAATTCTTTTTTGTTTTTCTTGAAAATTAATTTTCAAATTATTATCAGCGAAGGTATGCAATTTGTCTAAAATTTGACCCCTGCCCCCCCCCCTACATTTTTGTTAAATGTCCAGGTTTTGAGACCTCCTGAATCCGAAAAACAGGTTTATACGAATATGTCCGTTTGTCTGTCTGTTTGTATTTGTGTCTGTAGATTTTTATTTTGTTAGCGCGATAACTTTAAAAAGAATTGACAGATTGAATTGACATTTGGTATACTCTTTTGGTATTCTAAACTGAAGGTCAAATTCATTAATCCACTTTTTTCCCCGTGTATTTGTCGAGAAATCCACTAAAGCATTTCCCGTTCAGAATTAGTCTTTTTTGTTTGAAAATTCCTATACTTAAAATAAGGTTAAACTACTTTGCTAAAAATCCAATTTCTCGCGTAAAGATTTATCATTTTAGTTGAAAATTTATTCAAGTACCACACAATTTTAGTATTCCGTTTTCATTTGAAAATTTACCTGTTTTGTACGAAATTTAAGTGGGTTAGTAGAAAAGACCATTTAGTTGCTGATAAATTTTTTTGTTCAAAATTCATATTTTTCTGGTTAAAAATTCAACTATTTTGCACAAAATCCGTTTTTTTTTAACTTAAAAATTCTAAAATTTCCTTGCTGTTTTTTTCTTGGTTAAAAAATTATTCTTTGGCCACGCCTCGGTATGTTTGAGAGGAAAAAGTGTTATAAAACATTAAATAGTCTCTTTCTATATGCATTAGTTCGCTATTTGTGCTAACATACAACTTAAACAAGTAACAATTCAAAAATCGCTTGTATGAAGAGTCAGAATATTTATAATAAAAAATTCAGAAGTACGCTTTTAAGCGACTCAACACTGAAGTTTTACCAAGTTTTATCAAAATCGCTAGACCTCCCAAAACTAGGATACTGAGGGAATGGATTGAGACAAGTTTCAAATTTTAGTTTCAGAAGCATGTAATAGAAAGTTTAATTGCGCATATTTTGTCTCAAGATGAAAAAGGTGTTGCTTTTTTGGTTTAAAATTAAATCCACAAAACCAACTCAATTTAAAAGGATGGTGAGAGTATTTTATCCGATTAAAAACTTGTCAGCGAACATCAGCTACTTAGCTTGATGTGATTTCGTATGCGCACAAGGGGCCTAATCTCAAATTCACAGTAGAATGATAACAAAAAAAAAGTTACAAATTAAGATTGCAAAAAAATCGTTTTTTTTTTAGGATGCGTATTAAACTTTTGTCAATTTTTGGAGCCAATAACCTCATGATCGAAACTTTGGGACTGAGGCCTTAGTGGCATGCCACATATCAATTGGGAGCGTCCCATATGGTCCGAATTCCATATCAATAGGGGAATTTTTCAAATCAATTTTTGATAATACGCACATTTTTAATTACCCCGAATAAATTTAGATTAAAGTAGTTCTCCTTATAGACAAACTCGTACAAAGTTTGAGAGAAAATAAAAATTTGAATTAGAATTCAGATTAAACCACACAAACTCTGATCTGCATATAACTTAAAAAAATGTACTTAAATTATAGATATATTATTATATTCACCGATAAAATTGACGATAACCGCTGAAGCTGAGACTAGAGCAGAAACACTCCTCATTTTTTCTGATTAGAAAAAAACTAATATTTTATTACCAATGCATCTGCTAAATATCCTAGTGCTCCATTTAATTATATTACATATGCCTTATTCACGTTATCTTTTTAATAATTGGCGTCAAGAGTATGTTTCTTAGATATTTACATTTTATTTAAGTCAGTCTCAAGGACAAAATATGATTACGAAATTCGCTAAAAATGATATCAAAATTCACATAACCTTTTCTATTTAACATAATTTTTTAGCGGTGACCTTACAAAAGCTCATATATACAGCAGTCCTTCTGTATAAAAAATATCCTTATCGTTCTGTACAATTTTTCCCCAGGAAGTTTTGTGTTGCTCTAACTTCGCTCAGTTTCATATGAACTTGAAAATATAAAGGCATGATTACAGAATATCATAAGGAAGGTTCTCTGTAGATCTTATTTGAAAATTTTTAGAATTGTCTGAATTATGGCTGGTTGTAGTAAAAAAGACAAGAAATTTGTTTCCTAAAAAACAGGGTTATCCAGTTTCCTTGGGAAATGGAGAAGATATGAATTTGTTGTCTAGAGAAAATATCTGATCTGACATGACATATAGGAAGCGTACGTAACCTCGAAACGTGACGCGAGCAGAGCTAACGAATTGACCGTCCAGCTGAGATCCAAACCTAGGTTATTATATAAAATTAATAATTTTGTAAACGGAAACTATCACCTTTACATTCTAGAGAACGTCATTTCAAATTAAAAATAATAGTCAAATTTCATAATGAAAACAACATTGTATGGGGACAGTGTCGAGGCTTGACTTACGAAGTAGGAAACTCAGCAAATATTGACAGAGAGGACACCACTTCCATCATCCAGTTCCTTAAAGTCCGTACCAACCTGAAAAGGAAACTGTTGAGAAAAAGCAAAAAGCCAGTACCTGACAACTTTTCAACACCCTGTCAGAGTAGATCGGGTGCTGACAGTCAGAGAAGTCGACGCGGTACTTTAGACGAGGAAGAAGGTGAACTCGCGAGGCTGCGAGCTGCGTGAGTCAGCACTGGACTGGTTGCTATGGTAACCAGGCACTGGCGATCATTCTAGATCAATCACGCATGAGTGACGAATGGGATTTATGACTTACAGTCTGTCAAGTTAAAGCGTGGGTGGCTTTACTCGCAGTCGGTAAGGTGTATCGACATGATTTTGGTGTCAAAATATTAAGAAGAGCTCCCT
>NC_046660.1:62078087-62109965 GCF_010883055.1 Belonocnema kinseyi
TGCTCGACACCTTGACAAATGTAATTCCATGTAGAAACATGCGTTTAAATAAAATATTTTACCAAAAAAGTTACCCACGCTTTAACTTGACAGACTGTATGGTACCCACTGACTAGACATAACCGAGACGGCGCAGCGATTCTAATACTAGTCAGGAGAAGCAGCACTGCCTGACAGTCACCTCAACTGAGGGCCATTTTCTATCGACCAATGAGACTCGCAGCAGCCGGGTGGTTAATCCCAATCAGCAAGCAGAGGAAGTATGGAGACGCGCATCGGCAGGCACAGCGAAGTAAACAATTTCCGTTCCACCGAACCAATATCAACGGCCGCGACAATAAAATTCATAGGACTTGGAGAAAAGAAACAGAAAGGAGATCATGCAGATGAGGAACTGTCAATCGAGTTCTTCGCTTGCGGTAATAATAGTGGCGACTGGAGATCCAGATTTGAAGATTTCATTGGGAACCCAAGTGGACAATAAGAAAATTGAATACGCAGATAAAGCCGCGCTGCCTCGTTGGTTTCGAGGTAGGTGGTCCAACTTTTAAGCTTGCGCTTAGTACTTCCGGCCTCGACATTCGACGTTCACTTAATGCGACCGCCTAAAATCGCGTGTGTTCTTTTTTATACTACTTAGAAGCGGTTTTGACTGTCCGAAACCCCCTAGTTTTAGAAGTGCTTGACTCAAAGTCCGACTATAACCTAGTTGAGGCGATTGCCTGTCAGTATAGAAGCAAAAGGTATGCACGCGACGATGAACGCCGGACGGCGTTAGTAAAACGCGTGGGTGTCTTGGGCGGCTATATTTGAACGTAGTGAGTTTCACCAGAAGAATTGTCTGAAGTTTCTGTTCACTGAAATATTTAATTATCTGAAGTAGTGCAGAACATTTTAGAGATTAATTTTCTGAATCTTAAGCGCTATGCCTTAGGAAACGCTGTTAAAATATCACGATTCAATTAGAACAGTTTTAGGTAATATGATAGTTCAGTGTCAAAATTTAAGCATGCTAATCATCAAATACAACTCGAGAACACCGGTTTACGCCAACCATTCTAAAATCAGCCATTTTATATTCTGAAAAAGTAGAACTAAACTCGAGAATAGCACCCCAAGTCTAGCTCGAACCACTAAAAAAATTCAAATTAAAAAATTCCATTTTGTAGTCAAGCTATGTAAAATATGTACGAAAAAAAGTGAAGAAAAAAGTTGATATTTTATGGTGACCATTTCTCTATAAAACACATAAAAACACAATTATCAATGGTGTGACCTTCAATTTTAAAAGGTCCATGTACAAAAGTGGGACAAATATAAAGAATGAGTTCGAAGAGTGTGACCTGACAGGCTTGCAAGAATATTATTTTCTCCTCTCACTGGCCAAGAAACCCTGAGAAACAGCTGTGGAAGTAGGTAGAGACCTTCCCGGAGAATCATGCCTGTCAGGAAAAGAAGAAATTCTGGAACGAGAGAAATGCAGAATAGGTTCGCTATTAGGTAAGCAGTCAAACTGTAAACTCAAATCTGCAACAAGAAACAACAAGAATTACATTTTCAAAGTGTATTCTCTTCCACACAATGCTTCTTCTTCTTGCGCATGTGTCGTTCAATGCGGGCCCGTCTAAAATAAATAAGAAATTTTTTCTCCTGTGACGTCAAATTGTGGTTAAATGATATAATTATCAATAGAGTAAAATTTTCCAAGTACAAAAACACACATATAAAATGGGAACATAAGTGTGCTTTATGATAAATTTTCAACAAAATAGTGAAATTGTTACCTAAAAAGATCAATTTTCAACCATAAATGAACTAGGTGAATTTTTAGTGTAACAAATTAATTTTCAACCAAAAATTAATCGCATTTTCAAACATTGAAAATAAATCAGTCTAAAACCTAACCTACTTTAGGAACTTCTTTATTAAGAAGCATATTGCCTACCTGTAACTTGAAAAGCTTATCTACACCTGTCATGGCTTGTGGATAAATGAGGTTGTAAACACTCTATATTCTGCAAAATAAGAATAGAACCCATTATTATTACATTAAGGTCACGTGATGAGTGTAACAGCTGATCAAATCAGCTCTAAGATCAATTTTTTTTCAACCATATTGAAAAATAAAAGTTTAAATAACGCGGACATTTTTTTCGGGAAATGTTAAATATTAAAGGATCGTTTGTAGCCTTGCAAAGAGTTGGAGAAAGAAAAAAGTTTATTTATGCAAATAATGATTATCGACGGACACATTTAGGTTTTACAGCAGAAGTTTGACTTTTAACTTCCTCTGATGGTAATCATGCAATCTGTTTTACCCACAGACCTCTAGAAGTTCGAATTTGTCTACTCGCTGCGCTAGTGCTGCTTTGACACAGCTGATACCAGACTGATACGTATGTCAGACCAAATATGTTTGTTTGCATTTCCAGTGCAAACATTAGTTTTTGCATTATTGGTGCATAATGTTCGTGAGCGATTTTTATTATTTTGTCCCACTTTGATAAATATAAACCTTATAACTAGCTCATTGACTACATTGCAAATTGCTTGCAAGGTTTGACGACAGCACTGTCGGTATTTCTCTAAAATAGAAATTAAAAAAAACTTTTTTCACTATTCTAATTATTTAGGACCAGAGACAAATTCTTGCATGCCTTCTATTTATCGTGCCAAATTTTTAACACGATATCTCATTCCGTGTGGACGTAAGTTGGGAAAGAAAACCTCCACTGGTGTTTTCTTCAAAAAAAATTTTTTCTTAAAATTTCCACCGGAACAACGCAAAGACATGGGTCTTATTACCTCCTCTTTCATTTCCCCAACTTTCAGAGCGATATCTCATTTCGTTTAGACGTAAGTTGGGAAAGAAGAATCGAAGACCAGGTTTGGCCATGTGACTCTCTCGTAAAATGGCCTTAAGCCAGTATATTTAAACGAATTTGAGAACATTATTCCGTAATGCAAACCTACACATAACTTCTCAGTCTGTTGAAATAAATGCATCGAATCAAGTTTCTCTTTTAAAGTTCTTAACGTTCACAATAAGACTACTTAACGAGGAAGTAATCATTTTCATAAAAATAGAATAATTTTATTTCGCATACCACTCACTAAAATCATATTCATTTGAATTATTATTTATATTAAATAAAAAATTATTATTTTTAAAAATTATAGAAGTATGATATGGTAAGGATGTCATTCTCATCGGGGTGACAATATACCTTACCTGTAATGACAGCTGTCAGGCTGGACGTTCGATTATCGTTTAAAACCTTCTTTTTAATGAAGGATGCACATTCATCAGGTGCATGCACCAAAAATTATGCTCCGTGACTGGACCTGTGATTTAACAGTTATGTGCCCTTTGAAAAACTGAAAAAACCTGTAAGTTTGTGATGTTAGTAGATTCTCTTATAGGATTATTGCCGGCCCCTTCTTTTATTCGAACCCCACATCATCTAAGTTTCTTCTGCTTTTCCCCAAAATACCTGACCAGTAGTCAGCCATGTCTTCTATAAATGCGCAACTTCTATATCTTTACCTTTAATAGGCTTTACATTTAGTTCACAATAGAACCTTATTTCATTTACCTGAAATATGTCTCAATATCCCGAAGACGAGTGATTTTAGTAACATGGTGTAGCAGCTTTTTGGTTCTATTTCCTTTCTCATATTGGGTCCATCGACCCTATCTATTCGTTACTTTGTTGAAATCTATATCCAACTTGATTTTTTATGGTAGATCTGGTTCCCTTCCTGGGATAAATACTTTAATTGTAAAAACTTGTTTGTATATTTTGTTGCAGGAAAAAATTATAACGGTGTGTATTGTACTTTGATAGTTATTCTAATCTCTTGAACTTGGGGTACAACATGCCAAGTGCGTGGGATACGAAATACCGACTAGGTGGGGTAGGAAAATTCAGTTTTATTAGTTTACTCCAGAGATTAACTCGGGACTCGGGTCAACTCGAATCAGTGAAAAGGATTCAGTTTTAATATTCAAAATTTATGAGTTTACGAAATAAGGCAACCTCAAAACACGTTACCCAATATTTGTTTCACATTAATCACAACTAAGATTTCTTTTGTATACGCTACGCGACGAACGCGCCAAGCAACCTTCTCTCTTATCTGGATTTTTGCATTATCTGAAAAATCGTAGACATGAACGTAGGTCCTCAGCTCGGCTCAATTTCTCTCGGTACCCTGCATGACTGTATAGCATTGGTTAGGATGTTTACAGTCAATACTGTCGAAGGAATTTTTTATTAGAGTTGGATTATTGAATAGTCTTTTCGGGGCTGTCCCGGTATATATCATCAGTGAAAGACGCGTTTTCGTAATGCAATATAAAGTGGTCTAATAAGAGTAGTGTCTCAAATTTGACATTAATTTTATTATTATTATTATGTTATCATATATTATTTGTATTACTATCAATTCCGATTAATAAAACATACTTGGTCTAGAGCGAACTTTCATTTGCACGTTAACGCTTTGAGATGGCACATGAGCATGAAGAAACGGGGAGCGCACCTGTGCGATAATTCATTTTAAATCATTATTTCTGTAGAAAATATATCTGTATCGTTATATACAACTTTTTCCTTGGAAATATTATAATTCTTAAAATTGTTACAATTATGGGTGGTTGAAGTAAAAGAGAGAAAAAATTTGTTTTCTAAAAAATGGGGTTTTCGGCTTTACTTCGAAAAAATTCAAAAAAATGCGCAATTGAATTTTCTGTAAAAGCATGCACATTTACAATAAAAATTCGAAACTTCTTGCAAAAAAAATAAATGGCTAGACGAAGATTGAATAAATTTGTATTCTAAACGTATGATTGAGTAAACATAAATTTACATAATTGTTAATACTAGAAGGACATGATATTTAAATTTTCTTTTGTCATTTTCTTAAATTAGTTTTACGTATGTAGCATATTTGGCTTGGTAGGTAAATGGAGAGGTTTGATACTGCAGATTGAAAGAATGGTCACTGATCATTAAATGTGATGCAAATGCGCATTATACAATATGAAACAGTAAGAATATCAACAACAAAGGTGAGTAACTTTTGGATTACATTTTAACCAACGATTTAACTATATTGAATCGCAGAAATAGGATAAGATCAATGTATTAGCTGGAGTTCACTGTGGATATAGTGAATAGGGACATAAGAAAATCTTATAAGGATAATCGTTTTCTTTTTATTACTAAAGTCAGACAAGGATGCTCCTTAGTAGAACTAGAAACTTTAGGCCTTGAAAAAGGAAACTAGGAGATTATTCAGTAGAGCGGTGTACACTGGAAATTAGAATTTATATTAGGTTAGTGTAGCAAGACATATTAACGAAATCAGTTTGGGAATTTAAAATGTACCTGATACTGCGAAACTCCAAAGAAACTCAAAGAAAAACGCTAGATTTTAATTTAGGGCATTAGTTTTGCCAAAAGGTGACATAACAGAAACGGCTAACTCTGATGCTTCACGAAAGTCATGAAATTCTATTAAAACCGAGTCGTTGCACACTATCCATCTTGGTATTTAAATGTTATTGATTTTTTAATCTGATCTTGATATTTTAACTAATTCGTGTGAATGCCATTTGGCAGTGAATCATCCCATCCACACTTCGGTTGACATAATTTTTACATTATGATTTTTTATTTAATTATGCATGAACCTACCAAACCAAATAAGTCAAATAAATATGATATAGTGGATAAAATGGTTGATATTGATGATTTTTGAGTTTTTGTAGGTATTTCCTTATACGGCAGATTATCTTGATTTGGTTCTAATTGATAGTTCTTTTTAGATTCATTTACATAGGTCAAATTTTCATGAATAAAGATTGTTGTGACGCTTTCTTTGATTTCTTTCAGGCCTTAAATGCTACTTGGATCTGTAAAAAGATCATAGACGTAAAAATTTTGCTCTATTCACTAGACATTTCTAAATTCTTGATTTTTTTCTCGATGACTATTTGCACTAAACATCCGAAATGCAGTATTTGATCTTTAATTTTCCTCAAAATAAAAAATCTTATGTTGGAATATCATAAACCACTTATATAGATCTACTTTTTATATAATACTTCCTCCAGTTATATTTTATCCCAATAAGTCAGCAAAAATTATGAATAGAATTTTCGAGCGTCAAAAACAGAAAATTTTATATTTTAGAAATGCAACCAAATTTGGACAAAGCTGATCGTGTATCTCCGTAATTGAACCTAGAGGTTACATTTTCTAATTAAAAATAAATTAAGTCTCGTTTCTGACGTTCGACAGAACAAAGATTTACCCGGATTAAAAAAAAATTTCCCCCTTAAGGGATTTCAATAGATTTCTAAAGAAGTTTCAGGAATAAATTAAAAGTATTTGATTCATTCATTTAAATGACGATCAAGTAGTCTAATTATAAATGTGAGCAAGAAAAACGTGTATGATCAGAAGTTTAGCTAAATCTAATCTTAATATCAAGGCATTTTAAAAATTTCAAGGAATTTAAAATAATTTCGTAGGCTTTCCAAAGATATCGAAGGAATTTCAGAAGGCTACCAATTATTTCAAGGATGCGGGAACTCATAAAAGATTCCCATAGGATTTTTGGAAATTAAGAATTATAAAATTTTTCGGTCCCTTATGATTCTTTCAGACTTTATTGTTGAAAACTATGAAAATGCGAATAAATTATTTTAAGATTTATAATAAATTATTATTGAATATCGTAGGCTCCATTTCAAGGGATTTCTAGAGAATTTTATTTTTACCCCATCTTCTGTCGTCAACAACCACGGGCTAAATCAACTTTTTAATGAGTTAACGGTATTTAAAATTAAGTTAAGGCACTAGCTGAAAAAGTTGAGGAGACATTACTCGCTTTTGGAAACTTTTTTAGAGCTAAAGTCTACCCAAATTTCCCGGGTTATAGGAATTTCTGACGGTCATTAAAATTAAAAAATTTAAACTTTAAAGGCTGAACATTTTTTTTAATTTGAAGAAATCAAAATTTAAACTACAAATTATATCGCCCGAAATGGAATTTAAAATTCCAGACTCTAAATCTGACATTTTTGAAGGAAGAGATTATAGAATAACAGAATTTTAATTAAGCAATTTTATAGTTTATTTTCTTGCTCAGTTAATGAAGGTGAAATTCGCAGGCTGTTGATGTTAATTAAAAATCAAAACTGGATGAAAAGTCCGAATCAAAAAATAAATTAAGTATCAAAGATGCTAAAATTATGTTAGTGATTTTGGCTTCGTTTTAAAAAAATTTTATACCCGTAGTAATTTTGTTTAGACATGATATATAATTGAGTGGTTCGAAAAAACAAACTTAAGAAAATTGAAACTGAAACTGTGTGAAAGTTTTCGATTGAGAAACCAGCTACGTTGGTTCTAAAAAAATTAATTTTTCACTGAATAACGCACAGGTTCAGTTTTAACAATAAAAAAACTACTGAATATTCGAAATTTCTATTTTTCGACTATACCAACATTTTTTTACTGACTATTTTTTATTAGGATGCGTGGTTCTCATTTTAATCCTGAAACACAGCGTTAAAAACCTAGTTCTTCGCCAAAAAATGTCTAACAATGTTATAGGAACCATTTTTCGAGAAGATACACAGTTTGTGCCTAAATCAAGAAAAACTTGATGAATAACCACAAATTAAAATTTATAGGAAAAGGACATGATAAAAGAAAATGTTTAACGGCAACATTTTTCGTCTAATCCAGAAGTTCTGTAATCGGGCTCTAGCAATTATTATAACATACATTGAATATAATAAAGTTTAACATAATATTGAAAATTTCGGATTTTAAATATGCATTAATCAAATAGAAAGCGCAAGAAACGCGATAAGATTGCATTCCTTAGAGCCGAAGGAGCTTTAACATAAGAGAATTCACAATCATTAAATTACAGTTTTTAATAGTGGGACCATTATTTTGAAACTTACATGCATGACATAAGGAGAGGAATTATATATAATAATAAAAGATGAATACCTTATCGAGCGCGATGCGCGAGGTCCGGCAGATGTGTTGGCACAGCATAAGAGCGAACAAAATAAATTAATGGTATTCACGTGATTCTTCTAAAATTAGAATTTGGAAATTTCTTGAGATTGGGCGATGCCTGCCTGAGGGAGCGTCCTTTATTTCTTCTGGGTCCATATCTTCTACCGCACCGCTGTTTATGTTTATTTTGGCCCGTTTTTGAATCGAAATATTTGTTGTTAGATAGATTGCACGAAGTATTTTATAATCTTCCACTATTGCAAAGATGTCTCCATTAGACGCTGATAATACAGTTAATTCTGCGGTTGGCACTGGAATAAGGGCATTATTTTCTCCTTTCAATTTAATTGGTTTATCGCGAGGGAAAGAGTATCTTCGTAGTTGAAAATGCCGGTTCGGATTCGTGTTGGGAATAAGCCGAACAAATCTCAGTCGATCACTTGAAACTTTTCGAAGACGTACTGACAGACGCCTGTCATTAGGATGATAAGTTTCGGAATGAGGAACACATGAAGCAGGATCGGCATTAGGTAAAGAGTCGGACGTTGAACCTAAATCCGCAACAACAAAATTATTACATTTCCGTTGCGAAATACATTTAGACATATTTTGTTTCAATTCCTGCAGAATTCCTGAAAATACAACCAAGAATCCAGCGACCAAATTTGGACAACCATCATCAAATGCTCCTTCACTGAAAAAAATACGGGCAGCAAGTATACTTTAGATAGTTGTCGCCAGATCCTCGTACTCCCTATCCCTATCCTTAGATATGTGTTACGCCTATCCCAGTGGATATTATTTCGTATAAGATAGAATGTTAAATATATTATAGGATATTAGAGGCTGCAATCTGTTTTAATATCCTATGAATTGTATGATTTGAGAGTAGTTTAACATTATTTTAAATTACAATTATTATTTTTAAATGTAATTTTTATAATGTATAAAATATAACGAGTGATAATAAAAATACGATAAACAGAATTTTTATTGGAAGTAAGTAATAAATAAGCATTGAGTGTCATGATTATATTAAATGTTACTACAAAATGGAATAGCAAGCATTTTAGAAATAAATAAAAATATTTTACAAAGTACGAGAATCGAATGCGCAACCTTGCAGTTATAAGCCAATCGCTCTACCAGGAAACTGCCAACGCTTTAAAATATTTTTACACAAGCTCTATGACCATCCGTTTGCAATTTTTACAATGCATTTTTCTCAATAAATTAAAAAATTGCGTTTTCTAAATTTTTCTGAGAAAACCTCTGGCGCGTACCAATCATTAGGAAAAGTATCCATTTAAACAACATCAGCGTGTATCTAAACGTCCCCTTGTTAAATCATTTAATTTGATTTGTAAATATTAGTATTGACATGTTTTTATGTACATGTTTAATTGCATACAAATTATTGGTGAGATTGCAGAATAGGAGCCTCGCCTTTGTTGTGACTGGAAGAAAATTTTGTTTGGCAACAAACTATTATAATCTTTAATTGAACGATAAATGAAGTGATTTATACAGGCTAAAGTTTAAAGCTATTGTTACTTTTGTTACAACGGTTTCTCAAATATGGGTATGTCACACAGTATCAGAATGATTACAAAAAATAATTCACGGTAAGCAATAATTATTTATATAATCGATATCGATTATTTATTTAAAAATATTAGATCTGTTTTATTAAATACTGGGATATTTTTCATCCCTATCTATTGCGTATGTAGGATCAGTATGCCGAATATCCACCGTCCTCATCTGACGCCAATATTAATATAAATAATAATAACAAAATTAATAAAATATTAATAAGTTGCGGAGGACAACCATCCAGCATGCCGAGGCTAAACCGAATATGGTAATTAAGAGTATGCTAATAAAAAGAGGAAAGAAAAATGAGAAGGCAACCAACCAAATCTCCTTCCTTCTCTTTTTTATTTCTTTTGTCCTTTATATTTCTATTATTATCAAATCACAACAAAACAAAATCTTTAAAAAACAAACACGGACGTTTCAGCACTCATACAGCACCCTTATCGAGGCAAAAAAACCGAAGCAGACAGGATCAGCACTTAAAACTTAGAACAGCATTTAGACGTCATTGCAATGTCTCCGCGTATACCCCTTAATTTAGTTGACAGGGCAATTTGAAATAGATAGGGCAATAATATAACACGTACTCGATTTTGTCAAAAAGAATTTATCTAAGCGATATTTTTTATTATGAACTCAACTTTTTTCAAATAAATGGATCTTTTTATAGGCAAAGTTTAGTACTTCTATTGTTTTAGTAATTTCTCCGATTTAAGCAGAAATTGTTGTGGAGAATTCGGAGGTACAATGAAACTTCTATATTTCAAACCGCTGATAATTCGAATTTTTTGATAATTTGAAGTTTTTTTGGTCGCTGCCAAAACTCCTATCCTTTCAATATTAAAAATATTTCTTATTTCGAATTTCGAAAATTCGAATAAAATTTGACGTCCCAAGAGAGTTCATAATTTCGATAATTCAAAGTAAAAGTGCTTTCATTTGCGAAACTCAAAGAAGATGCATACCTGAATGTACAGACAATGTGTACCTGAGTTCTGGCCGTTTTAGGCATAATCCGGCAACAATGAGCAGATGCAGAGAATGTCTAATTGTTCTAAGAAAAACGAGTAAGTACAATAGCTTGTCGAATAATTTCTTGCAATGGATGAAAAATATCATCGTCAGCAACGAACAGTCTTGTTGTTGGTAGAAAACTGTCCAGCTCATCGAGAAATATTGATCCAAACCCTGAAAGCTATAAAGCTTGTTCACTCACCAACAAATACAAAATCCAAGCTAGAACCGATGGATCAGGGGCTTATAAAAAATATTAATTTGTATTTACCGAAAAAGAGTCGTCAAAAAAATTGCTTCCGGAAAGCTGGTTTTGTGAAAAACGAAAAGTCAACAGAGAGTAAGGTGATCGAAGAAGCAGATCCTTCTACAGAATGGTCTACTGTACAAAATAAAATGACTGCACAGATGTAACTTTCCAAGAGTTCACAAACGTGAAAGTCAATGTACTCGTTGCTGAATACCCTAGCATACAAAAACAGAGTGATAATTCTGATTATTGTGAAAGCAGGAGCTTATGCGTTCAGAAAAGAATCACAGACTTTGCATTATTATTTATAATTATGGTTATAAACTTAAATTATCATCAGTAATTTCTTATTTATTAAGATATCGCCTGAAAACTGATTTATTCGGTAATTCGAATTTTTGTCCGCCACCCATGCCACTTCGAATTATAGAGGTTTCACTGTATTTGCTTTTGAGAAGATAGATTTGGCTTTATCTTTTTATTTACGGCATGTCGATGATACCTTTTTATGTGTTCCTGCGGTAAAATTGCAGATGGTTGTCAATGATTTTAACAGTTTTCATCTAAAACTTCAATTTCCCGATGAAATGGAAAGGAATAATAAAAGAAGTTTTTCTGACATAGTAGTAATTAAAGGTCAGGATGGTAATATTATTACCAATTGGTGCAGGAAAAATACATAATGAGATAGAATTTAAAATTTCTTTTCTGCTTATCCTTTTCAAAACAAAGTTGCAGTAATCAAGAACTTAGTTGACAGAGTTCTGGGTTTTTCACATATTTCATTTCATAAAGAAAATTTGAATATTCTTAGGAATATCCTGTTTCTAAATCATTGCCCACAAAAGTTAATTGAGAAAAATATTAAAATTAGAACTCAAAAGATCAAAAGCACACAAAGCAATGTTTTGTCTGCAGATAATCAGAGAAAATTCAGAGATTTTGTTTAGGACGCTGTTTTACGAGTGTTCTTGCCACACACACAAAGGAATTTATTGATGTTGACCATGATTTTGATTGAGATAATGTTGTTATTTTGCATAGTGAAAGTAATAAGAGAAAGAAAGAATTTATGAAAATGCTTTCCATTAAGAAACAAAGGAATGTATCTATTAATTTAAAGACTGATTTAAACAGGTTAAACAAGTGTTGTTCTACTATCGTTAATTATAATTAGAACTAGGTTTTTACAAATTTTCAATTTTTTTTTACTTTCTCTAGTTTAAAGTGCTTATGATAGATTTTTCAGGTATGTTTATAACCGTTTTACCTGTTGACCCTCCCTGAATCTTTCTGATATGTTTATGATAGGTTGACATTTCGAACCTTATTTATTTTTTAAATATTTTTTTCGTTTGCCTTGATAAGGGTGCTGTATGAGTGCCGAAACTTTGGTGTTCATTTTTTACAGATGTTTTTTTATTGTGATTTGATTATAATAAAAATACAAAAGACGAAAGAATTAGAAAAGAGAAGGAAGGAGGTTGGTTGCCTTCTCATTTTTCTTTCCTCTTTTTTACTTTTGTCTAAGTAGGAAAATAATTTTTTTTAGGATAAAAAAGGCTTTCTAGCAGCACAGGGGTTCACTGTTCCATGACAAAAATTATTTTTCTACGCGTTTCCTCCTTCTGCAATAACCCTGAAAGTTTTACAAAATATTTGCAGTGATAATACTACGGGCATCTTAGTGATGTCAGTTTTACCAGCATAGGCCTTGTACCCTTTAATCAAAGCGACGCTTAACTCGGACCTCGAGCAAATTTAAATAAAGCATAACGTTTTTGATTTTGACAGAAAGCAGGATCTATTTTGAGAAAAAGTTACCCTAGTCATCTTAGTGTAAAACAACGTGTGCAATATTTTATAGTTTAAAACATTAGCAATAGATCAAAATTGTTATCATAAAAACTGTTCAGAAATTAAAGTCTATATTATACATTTTTATGTGTACTAGGTCTACCTTGATGATTCGCATGTTCTGCACTCTTCCCGAAATTTGCCAGAAAGTCCCTTGTTTCGGGCTGCATACCTGACGAAATTTCTGTGAAAAGGCAAAAATATTTATTTATTTGTAATGTTAAGAATATATTTGAAACAGTAAAAATTGAATTCAAGTATTCCATTTTATTTCGTACAAGTTGGTTGCAGACTATCAGTGAGTTCGGTAGTGAATCTCCGCTAAGTAAAAAACGTGAGAATCTTTTACAGATGTTAATTATTATACACAAAAGGTTTACGAAAATTGTGAAATTTATGTTTGCGAATTAATTCAAAAGATATCTGAATTTTATATTGCAAAAGTTGTAAATAGGTTCCTTCTCTTTTACCAAGCAAGTGCAAATCACCAAGTGATTATTTTAAAGCGAATACAAAATATTCACACTTTTAATCCATTGCAACATAATTAAAAATAAGAATAAATATTCGAAATCGTTGCTTTAGGAGCAAAAAGTTTAGTTTTCCTCCGTAAGACATTTTCGATATTCCATAATCCGTTGTTGACCGGTAGCATACCATAAGACCTAAGCAACATTTTCACGATTTTATAGGACAGACAGGAAAGGTTCTCAGAAATAAAATCTCTAATTAAAAAAAACTACAAAAGTATTTTCGAGATAAATCAATGAAGAATTAAATCTTGAAAAACTTCATAAAAGAAAGAGCAAGAGTTTAGTAAAATTTTAATAATTTTTAAATAGCTTTAAGTGAAAGAAGTAGAAAGAGAAAACTTTGATGTTAATCTAGTTTTTAGTTTGTTTCTGACAGCATTTGAAGTGAGTATTTGTCTTGTATTTGCTCTTTATGGTATGCTAATAAAAAGAAAGTTTAAAAAAACCTCACGTCAGGATTTCGATTTTTTCATTTAATATTTTCATTTTCGAAAATTTGTGAGTTTGTTCCTTATGACAAGCTACCTTTCAGTTTTAAGTGTCCCATATGGTATAAATTAAATATCAACAGGAGCATTTTTTTCATATAATTTTTATTACAAGCACAGTTTGGATTCAACGAGAATAAATTTAGATTAAATTCGTACTTATTTTGGACAAACTTAAATAAAGTTGAAAATAAAATAAAAAATAAGGAATAGGATGTGAATCAAATCGCACAAATTCTGATTGCGATATAGCTATAGCAAATGAAATGAAAAATTGTAGATACATTATATTATTATATTCACCAATAGAATTCAGGATAACTTCTGAGCATAAGACTAGAGTGAAAACACTCCTCATATTTTCTGTTTAGAGGAAAAAGTAATTAATATGTTATTAAAAAATTTGATTATCAAATGGAACTGAAAAATATTCTGGTGCTTCATTGAATTATATAATACATATATTCAATTGTCGCTATCTCAGAAATTATAGGCGAGAACCTTATCTTCAGATATTTACATTTTATTATAGTTCATTTCAAGGTATAAAATATTGTTACTACATTCATCAATACTGATATCACAATTTACAGAGTTTTTCTACGTTTATTACCTCGTCTAATTAATATTCACCCTAATGAGTCCGAAAAAATGATAAATATAATTTTCGAGTGTCGAAAAACAGAATATTTGTATATTTTAGAAATACAACCAGATTTAGATCAGGGTCGTTTGAATAATTTATATTGGATTTTCGCTTTGAAATATTTTTGTTGTATTTTCGCTATTTTGGTTTCATAATTTCATAACAAACGTTAACATTTTTGTACTCGAAGATCAACCTTAATAAAAGTACTGACTTTTAATTATGTACGTATATATATCAGGATGACCATTTTAATCGGAGAAAAAAATCTTCGATCATATCCCGTGTCTCTCTCAATTCGCAAACACTTTTCACTGTCAATAAGATAAAACAATTCTAACTCTAAGGCTAAGCATTTTTCTATTTGAAGTAATAAAAAACCAACATAAAATAAAAGCACTCAAATTGGAACTCTTGCATTATAATCCTCTTAAATTGGCGTTTTAAAATTTTTATATTTCAAAACTTTCTATTCAAATTCTCAAAAATTCACACTTATAAAATGGAAAGTGGTAACACTTTCCAATTAAACAAGTTTAAATGAAACGCAGAAAATCTTCAAATTTAGAATTTTTATCTTTAATCAATTATAGAGTTCAAAGATTGAGTTTCAAAAATATAAATCCACGTTACCATTTTCAATGTTTAAAATCAAAGAATCAATCAATAAACTTAAAAATTTTCAAAATATTATTATTTTCAGCAATTTCAAGCTGCAAACATTGAAAATAAAAAAGTAATTTTGTTTTAAAAGTACACTTCGTAAATTAGAAGTTAAATTATTAATCTACCAATTAAAAGATTTCAGGGGAATTCCAAAGAGGTCAAAAGATTTCAAGGGATTTCTATAAGTTTTAACAGATTTCAAAGGTTTTAATGGATTTTAAAATGTTTTCAGATATGTAAAGATATTTTCGAAATTTCAAGGCAAAAATAATTTTGTAAGATTTCCATTGATTTAGAAAGAATTTTAGAAGACTTGCAATTATTTCAAGGATGCTCAGGATCTTAAAAGATTTCCATAAGATTTTTAGAAATGAAAAAATGAACCTTTTTCCGATTCCTTTGACTCTTTTAGACTTTGCTGTTAAAAATTATCAAAATGGGATGTTTTGATAGTGGATTGCTTCAGATCAAAAAACATTAATTTAACTCTTAGATGAAATCATTGTAACATTTAGAATACATTGTTTCTGAAAATTTTCGGCTGGATTTTAAGGGATTTCTAGAGAATTTTATTTTCACCCCAGTTTTTTTTTCATCAACAGCCTGGAACTAAGTCAAGTTCTTGATGAGTTAACAGCCTGAAAATGAATTTTGTGCAACAGCTGCGAACGTTGAAGGTGATATTATTAGCTTTGGAATGCTTTCTTAGAACTACCATCTGCCTAATTTTTCCCGTTCACAAACATTTTTCACGGTCATTAAAATTAAAAAATTAAAACTTTCAAGGATGAAAATTTTTTATTTAAAATAATTAAATTTTAAACTGCAACCTGTAACATTCGCGTGAGCAAATTGGGCTTTAGATAAAATTTTAATTAAATAAAATATTAATAGAATATTGTTAAACAGGATGAAGCATGTAGAAACTGAAAAAAAACTTTTAAAATGGTCAGTTCGTATTATATCTTTTTCGAATTGAGAAACCAGCTACGTTGGTTCTAAACAAATTAATTTTATAAAAAATAACTCACGGATCTACTTTTAACTAACAAAAAACGACTAAATAATCTAAAGTTTTGTTTTTTGATCATACTGTGCAAGATAAGAAAAAATGAAAAAAAAAATGTTCTTATGCAAAAGATCTAAAAATGTTGTACGGACTTTTTCAATTGTGAAAAATAGCGTTAAAAGTAATTAATTAGGTCTACAAATTTAATGGAAACCATTTTTTGATAAGACACATAAATAGAGCCTTAATAAAGAAAAACTTTATTAAAAACAACAAAATTAAATTTCTTGAAAAGTTAAATGATAAAATAAAATGTTCAGCGACAACATTTTTCGCCTAGTACAGAGGTTCTAAACCAGAATCCAGAAATTACTACAACATACATTCATTATAATAGAGTTTAAAATAATATTGAAAATTTCGGTTTTAAATATGATTTCATCAAGTGCGAAGCGCAATACAAGCAATGAGAATGTATTTGTTAAATACGAACGTGCTTCAACAAAAGAGAAATTTTGCTATTTACCTTTACCGAGGTTCTGGTGGTTCGGAACCCACCTTAAGCTGTAGGTCCCCCATCGTGTACTTGACTGCAACCCAGTCCGTCAGTTATGGGGTAAAAACCAGGCTTTGTCCAATATGTCTAGGCAGACTGCTCTCATCAGATCACTTGATTGCATTCTAAAAATGCGTCCGTGACTGATGATATATACCGGGACAGCCCCCTGCAAATTAATGAAATAAAATCCAACTCTAACTAAAAATGCCTTCGACATGTTGGGCAATAACCATCTTAAGCTTGTGACAACATTTCAACATAGAAATGTTTTTAATATTGAATAAATTATCAAGCGCGAAGCGCGAGAGCCGGCAGATGTACCGGATAAAAATGTGTTCGCGCAGAGAGAAGATTGACAAAAATAAATGAATGGTATGAAGGTTAGATTTCTACCCTTACGATTTGAAATTTCTTTGATATTGGGCGATTCCTGCCCAATTGACGCAGGCTCTCGTCACTTAAAACCAAATACCGAAGTTAAGATATTAAAGCGACTTAGTAATAGGCCAGAAATATATCTGTCGTTAGAAATGAAAATACGAAGTTTTTCCGTGAAAAAATTGTTTTTTTACGGGTTTCCTTCTTCTACGATAATCCCGAAAGATTTACAAAAGTTTGGAAGTGATAGTGCTTAGGGCATCATAGTGGTGCCAGACAAGCTAGCAAAACCATGGCACCCTTTATTTAAATCAATATTTAACGTGGAACTCATAAAAATTAAGGTAAAGCATAATGTTTTTGACTTTAAAGAAAAGCAGGGCCCATTTTGAGAAAAAGTTATCCTAGTGACCCCAGTCTTTTCAGATGAGCGTTTGAGTTCAGAGGAATTCCACCAGCATCTGTGGTAATTACCGTCTCATCTTTCACGTAATCATCATTCAAACAATACGAGTCTTGTTTTAAGAAATTGTATTCCAAAGATATATAAAGAAAATAAAAAAAGCCTTCAGGAGTTCCAATTATTTCAAGCAATTTCAAAGAATTTCAGAAGCTGTAAGGGTTTTTGTAGGACTTATAAGTTTACCGCTATAAGTTATTTCCACTTTTTACAAATTTTTTTCTCTATAAAAAGTAAAATTGTTCTGGCTTATACGTTTTTGACCATTTTTCTTCAAATCAAATCGAAACAAGGTTCCACAAGCGGAAACAATTTTCTATTTCAAAAGATTATGCACAGTTCGAAATTGTTATCTTCGAAACTGTTTAGAAATTAAAGGTTATGTTATACATTTTTATATTGTACTAGGGTTACCTTGATTATTCGCATGTTCGTCACGCTTCCCAAAATTTTCCAGAAAGTCCCTTGTTTTGGGCTGCATACCTGAAGACATTTCTGCGAAAAGACAAAAAACATTTATAAATTTTTAATATTCAAAATTTATTTAAAACAGTATACGTGCAAATCGAGTATTCCATTTTATTTCTCATAAGTCGGTTGCAGCCTATCAATAATTCACCGTAGTGAATCCCCTTTAAATGAAAAATGCTAGCATCTTTTTTGGATGTGAGTTATTGTAGTCAAATACTCACGTTAATTTTGAAATTGATGTTTGCCAATCAAACTGCAAGTTTTTAGAACGCTGCATTTCTTTGGCATATAAAAAATATAATGGAATTTAGAAAAAAGGTGGAAAACATTTGAATGTTACAAATTTATGTCGAGTTTTCGATATTGCCGCCTTAAACACGAACTATGGCTCTGAGTCGGTCGACAAACGAGTCGCATGCTGCACAAATGTGCAGTCTATATCACCAAGCAAGTTGAAATCACTAACTGATTAATTAAAAAATGGATAAAAAATATTCGCACACTTAATCCACTTCACACGACCCCTTATATACGTAGCCACACTCTGACAATCCACTCATTTTTTCCTTTATAACCAGGGTGCTTGGATTTGGACATGCCTTGTCTGCACTACTGACATGCGTCTGGATAGACCCACCGAGGCATCTTTGCTGCGGTACAAGTTAATCTACATCATGAAGAATCCCATATCAGACAATGAAAGGCTAATTCAGGGCACCTCCGGACGCTTCTGGTCTCCCTGTGGTTCCCAATAGGGTCGGTAGTCCAGAGCTGAAAGGGTTCTGATTGAGGATTCAGGAAGACCAACAACTAGAATCCTGCATCTCCCCTTCGGCCCGGATCCCAGACTGTCGAAATAAATCTTTCTTGAAACAGTTTTCAGATTTAGGTTCTGGAAGCTCAGACGCCCCAGAACGTTCGTCTGACTCTTGGAGGTGCTAGGAAGCAGTAAGGTCTTTGCGGTACGTTTTCAGACATTCCGTTCCCTTGACCTCCAGGTATATTCCCTCTTGAAGCCTAAACGTTGAAGTCATCTTCACTAGCCAGTCTCTCGTCTAGATGCCTGCGGTCGCGACTACGGTAGCCTCCGACAAGATGAAAATGTCGTTTCTCTGAAGTGCTACTTGCTCTTGCCCATAGGATGGGCTTTAGGAGTTGCGCCAGATGTAGAATCCGCAGTAACTGCCCCATGTGGGATGCCTTGGCAGCTGTTTGAGGGCCGAGCTATGCGGTCTCTCTTATTTTGTGCTTCACTACGTTGCCTTCTCCTCACGGAAAGTTCCGTTAGCTCAAATTCTATCCTGTCGGCGGTTTGTTGCCAACTTTATCATTTCGAACCGCTTCTGGTGAATTACTTCCTGAGGTTCCTTACCCTTTCGTCGTTGGGTTACATGAGGATAGGACACTCCCCGCAGAGCCCCGCTTGAAGGGGGCGGGTCTACATAATATGGGATTCGACTGGGTGTCCCGAAAGCTCCGTTAAGGCAACTTCTTTGTAACTCCTGCCTATTCGCGTCTGTTGAGAGGGGCAAGCCGAGGTTTTCAAGGATTTGTTAAACCTGGTGCCATTCAGTCCTTGACCGGCGATCACATCGTGGCTTGGGACAATGAGAACTCGCGCCCTCGATATTCCGGAAGGCTTTGCTATTACCCACTGAAAGCATCGTTCTTAAGTTTAGATCCCGTTGGCTAGAATCCGTCAGATTTCTAGAATAGCTACACCTCGCGATGAGGTCTCTCTGGCTAGCCTATTCCAGATCTATAGTCTGATGAGACCCGTAAGCCCTGTTGTTAACTTTAAGGCCCCGCGTCTAAAAAAATTCTTAAACAGAAAAAGAAAGCAGGTGAAAAGTTTGGTTTAAATTCTTTCGGGCCATTGCCGCTTAAAAAAGCACCTGACTAACATGAAGGCCGACAGTAATCCGAAATTTCGAAAGTGCGGCTTCCGTAAGCAGACAGCCCATCTCATCTTCTGCAAATGTGATTTTCGTATAAACCGAAGAGAGAAGCATTTTGGAAATCATTTCTGCGAACCAGATGATTTTGTAGACATCCCCTATGCGTCAATAAGTGCCTATATGGCGAAAACCGGCCTCATCAGAGAGGATTAGATTTATGAGTACAGTACGATAGGTTACGTTGAATAACCTCAGCATTATAAAACTAAGATTACTTTGCCCATTTGCAATAATAATAATAATCAAAAAGAGTTTTGTTGATCCAATACCAAAACGTATTTTCCACAAAATAGATCAATTTCCAACCATAAGAAATTTTACAGCCACGAAAGATTAGAGATTTAAAACAAATGGTTGAGTTTACAATTAAAAAGTCAATTTTAAACCAAATAAATAACCTTAGTCAGTTTAAAATTCAACTAGTCAAGCAATGAATGGATTTGTCGAGAATAACTTTTTTGTGGTATAAATAACCTGCTTGGCACTAGAGTGTTCAAGTCACTGGAAAATGCTTGTTCTTGATTAAAATATTAGTAAATCATTCATTGTGTCTTCTAACTCTTCCGCTGTTAGAGGGCCCGGTGTCTATCTCTTGTTTTAAAACTTGCTTGTATGGTTTAATTTTATCTTGGTTAATAAAGAGAGATATATTTGCTCGTTCATAGTAAAGACAATAAGCTAGCAAGTGTTTTAATTGTTTAAGGTATGAGAACTTTCTGGAAATGTTGTAATCCTGAGTTACTGATTAGTTTATTACTACTTAGCTCCTGGGTTTTGGAACATCATTTGAATATCCTTACGGTTATCGGTTATCGTCCGATTTAACGTGATTCTAGCTGAACCTTTGTGTTAATGTGAATTTAGCACATTCTTCATAGATCTATGCTAATGCTACCACGGAGTCATTCTAGTTTGAAAACTTTTTGATTTTGCATGTAAGTGCATTAACTAGTTTGTTTGATAGATTTTCTAATAATAATGCACTGCAGAGTTCTAAACTTGAAAAAGTTAACTTTTTTAATGTAGTTACCTTTGATTTTGCGTACAGTGAATATTGTATGTACGCTTTTGGAATTCGCGGATTTCTAATACAGATATGCAAGCACCATACGCTAACTCTGACTCATCACAAAATCCATGAAGTTTTATTAAAACCGAGTCGTTGCACAATACCTGTCTCGGTATTTGAATGTTCTTGCTATTTTTATTCTGATCTTGAAATTTGAACCCACTCGTGTGAATATGATTTGGTAAAGAACCAAATTTACAGTTCCATTTACAGATGGATTGCAAATTTTTTTGCATTATAAATTTTTTTTAGAATTTAAATCGACCAACCAAACCGAGAGAGTCAAATATTTATGATATAGTGGATAAAATGGTTGGTTTCAATGATTTTTTAGTTTCTGTCGGTATTTCCTTATACCGCAGAGCATCTTAATTTGATTCCCACGTTTGACCAAGCTCAATTGTCGCGGGCTGTCTTTTCCTTGATTATTTTATCAAATTAATAGTTCTTTCCAGATCCATTTACATAAGTCAAATTTTCATGAAGGAAGAATTTTTGTGAAAACTTCTTTAATTTTTTTCAGCTCCTAAATGGTATTTGTACCTGCCAAAAGATTATAACCGTAAAAGTCTTGCTCTATTCACTAGAGGCTTTAAATTTTTGATTTTATTCTCAAAGACAAGTTGCATTAAACATTTAAATTGTGAAAGTAATTTCCAGATAAATCAATGCAGAATTGAACCTGGAAAAGCCTACCTAAACTTCAACCAAATAGAATCCTACTCTCAGTTTAAAAAAAGTGAGAATTCAGCTTCTAGCTATTGACTTTCTCAATCGATACAAAAAAACTTTAATTAAAAAATAGTATTAGGTTTCGAGAAGAGGGAGGGTTAATAAAATGGGGTTTTAATAATAATAATATATAAATTCAAATATTGATTTGACTCCATCCGAGTAGAAGTTGGTATATTTTGCTAAAATTAAGCTCAAATACCTTGGAAGCAAGTACAAGTGAGCAGTAATTTAAATTTCAAATTATATTTTCTGTCTCCAAAAAAGTATTCCTAACAGTATGCAACGTGGTTTTGGAGCCGAAATTAATCATGTTTGAAATACGCGAAAGGCCTTTTCATAAGATCCAATGTTTTTTGACACGACTCTAAACAGTGATAATTCAAATCTGAACCTGGAAAGGAACCCTAAGAAAGGCATTATGTGAAAGAGGACATATTTCTCCGCCAAAAAAAAACTAATTTTAGTAATTTTTCATCGGACTGATCCAATAGCTAGACTGCTTGAATTGAAAAGAAACGTGAGAATTTTATATACGTTTAAAAACTAGTTAGTCGTCAGTTCTTCAGCTTGATGAGACTGTGCATGCGCACGAGATAGTTCCTTATGGTATGTTGAAGAAAAGAAAATTAAAAACATCGGACCCCAAAAATAATCCTCACGTCATGATTTCGATTTTTACATTCTCATCATTTATGATTGAGAAAGTATTAGAGTTGTCGGAAATTTGACATCACAGTTTTTCAACGGATCTCCACGTTTCGAGCCCCCCTGAATCTGAAAATCAGGTTTTCACGATGGCGTCTGACTGTCTGTCTGTCCGTCCGGCCGTAAACACGATAACTCTCGAAAAAATGAGCGAATCAAATTCATCTTTGGAACGATATGAAAAAAAGTCAAGAAAAGAAAAACATTTCTTTTTGAAAGACCTACAAGATTATCATGACAAATTTTTGGATTTTCTTCAAAAATCAAAAATTCAAATTTTGATTGCACAAAAAAATAATAAAAAATAAAAAATTCCATTTTGTAGATTAACTATGTAGGATACGAAAAAAGACGAATTAACAAAAATGGTTATCCCAAAAAATATCTACAATTTCGTCAATTAAGTAGACAATTCAGAATATGAAGACGCATATGAATACTCTGCATATGAATAAGCGCGAGGTAACCCATAATTAAGCGCGAAGTGCGAGATTGAACCGTCGCGCCCCCTAGGCGCGCTCAAACTGGCGAGTGAAGCGAGCTGCGCGCGTAGCGCGTGAAGTGAATGTACCTGCGAAATTCCGAAATTCATTTCCGAAACTTTGTGAGTTAGTCCCTTATGACAAGCTCCCTTTCAGTTGAGAGCGTCCTATATGGTATAAATTCAATATCAACGGAAGAATTTTTTAAATTCAATTTTTCATAAAAAGCACAGTTTGGAATTCCCGGTAATAAATGTAAGCCTCGGCGTAGAAAGGGAACTAATGCGCCAAAGCTGAATTTTAAAAGACGGGCTATCGTAGCAGAGTCCACAAGCCAGCGTTTAAGTAGTAGGAATGCTCTCGTTTCGTCTACGCGTATGCTTATTATCCCTATGTTTGTAGCTTAATAGTAAAAAAATTAACTAACTTAAAAAATTTTGATTTTTGGAAATGAAAGAGTGATTTAGGAACTATCAATTGACGTAAGAACATAAAAATCTATTTTTTTCTGCATTGAATCGCTTTCTTCGCGGACGATCACAAATTTAAATTACATTTTTACTCAATTCGGACAAACTCGAACAAAGTTAAAAAGAGAATAGCAAACTGGGATAGCATGTCGATTAAATCTCAAAAATTTCTGAATAGCTTAAAAAATGAAATAAAAAATTATTTTTATATTATTATACTTACCAATATAATTGACGATAACTGCTAAAGATAAGGTTAGAGCCAAAACTCTCCTCATATTTTCTGTTTAGAGAACAAAGTAATTAATATGTTATTAAAAAATTTTATTATTAAATGAAACTAAAAAATATCCTGGTGCTTCCTTAAATTATATAATACATATATTCAATTTTCGTTATCTCAAAAGATAAAGGCGAAAACTTGTCCGTAGATATTTACATTTCATTAGAATCAGTTTCAAGGAACATGATATGGTTACTATATTCGTTAATACTGATATCCAAATTTACATAGTCTTTCACGTTTAACATAAATCTTTGTCTAGTTAAATTTTACGCCATGATTCAACAAAGAATCATTAAACCTCAATTAAACCTCAATCGAAAATTTTTAAAGAAAAATATATTTGTAAATCAGGCAATGCAAATTGAATGATTTCACAGTTCATTTTCTGGTCCGATTAACCAAGGTGAAACTTGCAGGCTGTTGATGTTACTTAAAAAATGAAGCTGGATGAAACGTTCGAATCAGAAAAAAACTAAACATCCAAAATGCTAAAATTATATTAGTTATTTTTGTTCATTTCAAAAAAGATGATAACGCTTCGGAAATGTTTTTTCTAGACTTGATACATAACACAGCCACACAAAAAAAACTGTGCGGATCTGGTAACAAGACACACGTATTCCTATGAATTTTAGGGCGCTGAATTCAAATTCGGTATCAAAAACCACCCATCACGTCATGGTTGAGCCAGAACCTCAAAAAATGACGAAAAATCATGCACTGAGGCAAATAAATTTCAAAATAATGCCAGTGATGCAAATTTTCACTTCAAAAACATGTCGACAACTGTGAGTGATCAACTCTTGCCTGATATCAACTTATTTAACATAACTTTACCCAACATAACCTGACCTCACCTAAACTCAATTAACAGAAATTTATTAACTACACGTAAAGTTCTGGAAGCATATTTTCCCAGTAGCAAATATGTGCTACATCGAATGGGTCAGCTCGAGCCTAACCTAGAAATAAATCTAACCTAGCCTAATCTAACCTAACCTCACGAAACACAATTAAACTGATTGTGTTGTTTCGTTGTGTTTGCGGTACCGTTTGAATCAGCTTGGGCTTAACCTGCAAAGAGGTCAAACCTATCCTAACCGAAAAAAACCTGACCTAACCTAACCTAACCTAACTTCACTTCGCGTAACACAATTAAACTCATTGTGTTGTCCCGTTGTGTTTGCGGTACCGTTTCATTCAGCTTCGGCTTAACCTACATAGAGGTTTAACCTATCCTAACCTAACAAAACCTGACCTAACCTAACCTAGCCGAATGAAATTCAACCACACGTGTAGCTGTGTAAGCGTACGGTTCTCAGTCTTAAATGGGTGCCATATTTAATAGGTTAACTCGATCTTAACCTACAAATGAATCTAACTTAACAGAACCTAACGAAATTTTGCTTAACGCAACACGACTTAAATGTTCCCGTTGTAACACAATAAAATTCATTTCAACAGAACCTGACCTCACCTAACCTGAATTAACAGAAATTTATTGAACCACACGTAAAGCTCTGGAAGCATATTTTCCCAGTAGCAAATATGTCCTACATCGAATGGGTCAACTCAAGCCCAACCTAGAAAAAAACTAACCTAGCCTAACCTAACCTCACGAAACACAATTAAACTGATTGTGTTGTCCCGTTGTGTTTGCGGTACCGTTTGAATCAGCTTGGGCTTAACCTGCAAAGAGGTCAAACCTATCCTAACCTAACAAAACCTGACCTAACCGAGCCGAATGAAATTCAACCACACGTGTAGCTATGTAAGCGTACGGTTCTCAGTCTTAAATGTGTGCTATATTTAATATGTTAACTCGATCTTAACCAAAAAATTAATCTAACTCAACAGAACCTAATGTGCGTCTAAATTTTTAACCACCTGTAGTACAATGAAATGAATTTTATTGTGTTACAACGGGAACATTTAAGTTGTGTTGCGTTAAGCAAAATTTCGTTAGGTTCTGTTAAGTTAGATTCATTTGTAGGTTAAGATCGAGTTAACCTATTAAATATTGCACCGATTTAAGACTGAGAACCGTACGCTTACACAGCTACACGTGTGGTTGAATTTCATTCGGCTCGGTTAGGTCAGGTTTTGTTAGGTTAGGATAGGTTTGACCTCTTTGCAGGTTAAGCCCAAGCTGATTCAAACGGTACCGCAAACACAACGGGACAACACAATCAGTTTAATTGTGTTTCGTGAGGTTAGGTTAGACTAGGTTATTTTTTTTCTAGGTTGGGCTTGAGTTGACCCATTCGATGTAGGACATATTTGCTACTGGGAAAATATGCTTCCAGATGTTTACGTGTGGTTCAATAAATTTCTGTTAATTCAGGTTAGGTGAGGTCAGGTTCTGTTGGGTAAAGTTATGCTAAATAAGTTGATATTAGGCAAGAATTGATCTCTCACAGTTGTCGACATGTTTTTGAAGTGAAAATTTGCATCACTGGCATTATTTTGAAATTCATTTGTCTCAGTGCATGATTTTTCGTCATTTTTTGAGGTTATGGCTCAACCATGACGTGATAAGTGATTTTTGATACCGAATTTGAATTCAGCGCCCCAAAATCCATAGGAATACGTGTGTCTTGTTACCAGATCCGCACACTTGTTTTTTTTGTGTGGCTGTGTAATCGGGCAGTTTGAAAGAACAAAATTAAGAAAATTGCTTAACGAAAACTGTAACTTGCGGGTAAGCAAACTGTGGTATCAAAAAATTGTATATTTACAGTTTTGAAATGTTCGTTTATTGTAAGTTCCATACTATTTAGTTGTTTACACGTTGTTTCTAAACAAATTCATGCTGTTCAGAATAACACACAGCTCCAGTTTTTACAAACAAAAAATACGAAATAATCCAAGGTTCAATTTTCCGATCATATTGTGCCAGGTAAAAACATTTTTTTAAAAATTGTTCTCATTAAAAAGATCTAAACATTTGTTACTAACTATTTTTATTAGGACGCTTGGTTTTTGTTTTCAATCTTGGAAAATAGCGTAGAAAATAAATGATGAATTAGGTTTACAAATTTTGTGGATACTATTTTGTGATAAGACATATGGTTTGCGCTTAAATCAACAAAAACTTTATTAAAAACAACCAAATTAAATTTATAGAAAAATTGCATGGTAAAATAAAATGTTCAGCGTTAACATTTTTCGTCAAGTACAGAAGTTCTGAACCAGGGTCTAGAAATTAATATAACATGTATTTAATATAATAGAGTTTAAAATAATATTAAGCTTCAACAAAAGAGAATTCACAATCACAAAGTAGAAGTTTTCAACAGATTGGCTATTAATTTTGAAAGTTACATACATAAAGCTGGAAGAGGCTTAATTTATAATAATAATAATAATATTAACTAATAAAATTGTTTAGACAATCGGACTTCACCTCAGAAGTCCGGGGTTTGATTCCGGAGCCGGTACCTCTGGAAATTTTTTAATGAACCTTTACCGAGGTTCTGGTGGTTAGGAACCCACCTTAAGCTATAGGTGCCCTTACCGTGTACTTGACTGCATCACAGTCCGACAATGATGGGGTAAAAAACAGGCTTTGTCCAATATGTCCGGGCAGACTGCTCTCATCAGATCACTTGATTGCATTATAAAAATGCGTCCGTGACTGATGATATATACCGGGACAGCCCCGTGCAAAATGATCAAATAGAACTCCAACTCTAACCAAAAATGCCTTCGACATGTTGGGCAGTATAAGCCTTCGACAATATTTCAACACAGAAATGTTTTCATAATATTCAATACATTATAAAGCGCAAAGTGTGAGATTCGGCAGATGTTCTCGATGCAAATATATTCGCGCAGCGAGAAGATTTGACAAAAATAAATAAATTTGATCGAGGTTAGTCTAATATCCTTATGATTTTAAAATTTTTTGAGATTGCGCGATTCCTGCCTGAGGGAGTTTCCTTTATTTCTTCTGTGGTCATGTCTTCAATCGCGCCGCTGTTCATGTTTATTTTTACCCGTTTTTGAACGGCAGTTCTTGTTTGATATATTGCACGAAGTATTTTATTATCCTCCAATATTGCAAAGACGTCTCCATTAGACCCTAATAATACAGTTAATTCTTCGGTTGGCACTGAAACAAGCTGATTATATCCTCCTCTCAATTGAATTGGTTTATTGGGAGGAAAAGTATATCTTCGTAGATGAAATTGACGGTTTGCATTCGTGTTGGGAATAAGCCGAACAAATCTTAGTTGATCACGTGGAACTCTACGCAAGTGTATTTCACAATACCTGGGAGGAGGAGACCCTGACCTGGCATGAACAGGATTCTCGGCCGTAGGATTAGACCTGACCGGAACACCCGGAGAATGAACCCTGGCAGTAGGAAGAGATCTTCCAGGAGAATGATTCATGTCAGAAGAATAAGAAGTTCCGGAACGATGAGCACATGAAACAGGATTTTCATTAGGTAAAGAGTCAAAGGTCGAACCTAAATCTGCAAAAAAAGGATGATATTTATTGTCATATTTTCCTCTTCTCGAGAGCGAAGTACCTACATTTATTTCGTGAACGTAATTCGCTAGATTGTGTGCAGAAGTAAAAAAGACAGATTTTGAATTAAATGGAGATAGAATTACGGGATTTTTACATTTTACTACTAATTTTCTCAGTAACAAATAAAGTTCCGCTATGGTATACGACTTCAAACACTTTTCTTTAAATCACTCGAAACAAGGTTCCACAGGCGTAAAATATTTTTTTGTCTGAACCTCTTGAAAACGCGCCATAACATGCACATGGAGCAGGCTTATTGTGGCAGCTCCCAGCCCAGTGACGTTTGCACATGAACACTCCGCCGGCAGGATGACATAAAACTTTACGCCCCATACATAAAGTTTACGCTTGTTACATATACACTGCACCACGCAAGTTAGAATAAGCAGAAAATTATATTTATCTTCACAAAAATGGTATTGCTTGGCCCTACAGTTTCTACTTCTTCTAAGTAAGCTATTTCTTCCTTTTATTTCTAATTAAAAATTGTACAAAACACCAAACATCCCTTATCTGCTTCACATGCTTGTTTTCAAGGAGGGTAGGGCAAAAAGTGTCGTGTGTATCGAGAGATTATTAATAGTTTAAAATTGTTATCATGAAAGCCGTTCAGAAATTAAAGCTTATGTTATACATTTTTATACGTATTGGGGCTACCTTGATGATTCGCATCTTCGACACTCTTTCCAAAATTCGCCAGGAAGTCCCTTGTTTTGGGCGGCATACCTGAAGAAATTTCTGCGAAAAGACAAAATAGATTTATGAATCTGTAAATTTAAAAATGTATTGAAAAGAGTAAAAGTGTAATTCGAGTATTGCATTTTATTTTGTAAAAGTCGGTTGTAGCCTATCAATGATTCGTGGTGGTAAATCCCCGCTAAGTAAAAAAATGCGAGCATCTTTTTTGGATATCACTTATTCTCCGCTAAAATCCACGCTAATTGTGAAATTTATGTTTGCGAATCTATTCGAAAGATATACCAATTTTTTTATTGTGAAATTTGTACAGGGTGGCCCAATTAAACTGCATGTTTTTAGAATACTTTATTTTTTGGCATGTATAAAATGTAATCGACTTTTTTTTAATGGTGGAAAATATTAAAATTTTACAAATTTATGTCGAATTTTACATATGGCCGTCTTAAACGCGAACTGTGGCTCTGAGTCGGTCGTTAAACCAGTCGCATGCTGCACGAATGTGCAGTCTCTTTCACTAAATAAGTCGAAATCAATAATTGATTATTATGAAAAGTAATAAAAAATATCTACACACTTAATCCATTTCGCGCGACTCCTTATATACGTAGCCATGCCCTGACAATCCAATAATTCTTTCTATTTATAACCAGGGTTCTTGGATTAGGGCATAGCTTGTCCCAAATAGGGTCGTTAGTCCGGTTGTTGAAAGAGCTCTGATTGAGGATTCGGAAAGCCCAACAACTAGAACCCAGCCTCTCCACTTCGGTCTAGATCCCTGTCTGTCGGAATACTGATTCCATAAATCAGTTTTCAGAGTCGAGTTCTGGAAGCTCAGATGCCTCCGAACGATCGTCGAAATCTCGGGGGTGCCGGGAATCAGTAAGGTCGCTTTGCGGTATATTTTCAGACATTCCGTTCCCTTAACCTCCAGATATAGTCCCTTTTGGAGCCTAAACGTTGACGTCCTCTCCACTAGCCAGTCTCTCGTCTAGATGCCTGCGGCCTCGACTACGATGGCCGTCGCGGGGTAACGCAGGTAACGCGTTAATTTCTTTAAAGATTTGCTTCCTTAACCTGGTCAGCTCCTCAAGAGTTTGGAGGAGTTTCTCTGAAGCCTTATTTCATTTTGCCTAAAGATGACTTCTTCTTTTGACGTTGAATTCGAGGAGGGTCCCGGTATAGGTTCCTCATCGTTTTTAGTTTGTTTTGTTTTTGGGGTTCCTATCATAGTCCCACGAGAAGCTATGGAAATAAGAAACATCCCCCGCAGAGCCCCGCCTAAAGGGGCGGGTCTACATAATATGGGATTCGAACTGGTGTCCCGAAGGCTCTCTTCAAGCATTTCATTTGTGAATCCTGTCTGTCTGCCTTTACTGAGGGGGGGGGGGGGCAAGCCGGAGTGTTCAAGGATTTGTTAAACCTTGCGCTATTAAGCCCTTAAAACAAAGATCACATCGTGGCTTGGAGACATCATCGCCCCCTCAATATTCCTGAAGGCTTTGCTATTACTCACTGGAAGAATCGCTTCTTAGTTTAGATTTCATCGACATTGATTCAAAATAGTATCAGGTTTTAAGAAGAGGGAGGAGGATCTTTTCACGCTAGAAGGACGCGTTTTCTGAAATTTTGACGGTGCTCAAAAATCAACTTTTCAATTCGAAAGAAACATCAGAGTTCTCTATCTGCTTCAAAACTTGTTAGCCGTCTTTAGCTCTTCAGCTTGATGAGACTGCGCATGCGCACAATTTAGTTCCTTATGGCATGTTAACGAAAAGAAATTAAAAAAATCAAATTATGAGAAAGCTTGCTGTCAGGATTTCCATTTTTTGAGCCAATAATATCATTTTCAAAACTTTCTAAATCAGGCCCTTATGTCATGCTACCTTTCAGTTGAGTGCGTCCCATATGGTATGAATTCCATATCAATAGGAACATTTTGTTCAATAAAATTTTTTATAACAAGCACAGTTTGTATTCCCGGGAAATAAAAAAAAGATTAAATTCGCAATCATTTTCGACAAACTTGAATAAAGCTGTAAAAAAGATAACAAATTGGGATACGATGTGGATTAAATCACACAAATTCTGATTTGCGTATAGCTTAAAAGAATCAAATGAAAAATTAAAGATCTATTATATTATTATATAACGATAACCTTATCCTCAGATATTTATATTTTATTAGAGTTAGTTCAAAACAAAATTTTTAGTTAATACATACTTTAATAGTTATATTACAATGTACATAACCTTTTACGTTTGATATAAATCCCTCGCTTACTTAAATTATTTATTTAAATCCAAATTAGGCCCCTTTTCTGGTCTTCCACTATAAAAAACATTGGAAAACAAGAAAATTGTATATTTTACAAATGTAACCTTTTTTTACTTACCTTCGACATCACAAAATTTAACCCGAATGGAATTTAAATTTTTCCTTCAGGGGGTGTCTAGAGAACTTCAGGGAATAAATTTAATGTGTTTTATTGATTTATTCAAATGCCGATCAAGTAGCCCGATTATAAATGTAAGCAAGACAAATTTTATGAACATAAGTTTGTCTAAATCTAAACTTAATTTAAATTCAATCTAATAATTTATTTTTAAGGGAATCTTAATGCTTTCTAGAGACTTCTAACTAATTCAAAGACTTCGGGAAATTCCAAGGAGGCCCCTGTGGAATTTGCCAAATGTTTGCAAGCTACGAGGGTAGTTCAATAAGTCCTTAGAATGACCAACAGATGGCGCGCGAATCGCTCCAAATCATCTGTTTTCAGTCAGCACCACTCCCGTCTAGATATATGGTGCAGTCACAGCCCACATCTTCTGAGTTTACGTATTTTTATAACCAATTGAAAAAGAAATTGTTCGTTAAGAAAAATGGAAAAAAACGAGTTCAGAGCGGTAATCAAACATTTTCATTTAAAGGGTTTAACTCCATATGAGATAAAAAATGA
>NC_046660.1:62110065-62121688 GCF_010883055.1 Belonocnema kinseyi
CAGCTGAAAGAAGAAATTAAAAAAAAACGACCACATTTGGCGAGAAAAAAAATTCTCTTTCATCACTACAACGCCCGAGTTCACACATGCTTCGTTTCAATGATTAAAATTGAAGAACTAAAATTCGAATTGATCGAACACCCACCGTATTCACCAGATTTAGCCCCCAGTGACTTTTTCTAATTTCCAAACTTGAAAAAATGGCTCGGTGGACAGAGATTTCCAGACAACGAAGACGTCATTGCCTCTGTAAGTGCTTATTTTGAGGAACTTCCGAAAACGCACTTTTCTGAAGGATTAAAAAAACTTGAAAAGCGATTGACCAAGTGTATAGAGCTCCAAGGAGATTATGTTGAAAAATAAAAAAAAATTTACCCAAAAAAAATTGTTTTTATACTTCATTCTAAGGACTTATTGAACTACCCTCGTACAAGTTTGGCCCTAACTTGGAGAATTATTTTATGGCTACAATAGGGATAATATCCTCAATCTAGTTGAAACCAACTCCGTTTCACAGCTCTTGATTGCAGCGCCATAAACTTGGCTGTGCATCTGCATATTTAGATTTGCATCTAGCTCGATAAACGTACTTATGATTATTGATATAGTAAATTATTATATTCACCAAAAAAATTGAGGACAACCGCTGTAGATAATAATAGAGTTGAAATAATCCTCATTTTTCTGATCAGAGGAAAAGCTAATCAAATTATTAATTAAGACTTTGATCAAGTATGTAACTGAAGAATATTTTTTTGCGTTATCACATTATAAGTAGCATGTATACAATCTCTTCATCTAATAGATTCTCTTTATTGTTATATAATTTATGATCTCTTTAATACATAAATGATAGGCGTCAAGTTGGTCCGCCTAAGATATTTACATTTTATTAAAGTTAATTTCAAGTTCGTTATTTCTAACTGATATCACCATTTAAATTGTCTTCAGTTTAACAGATATTCTTCGTTTATTTAATTTTTTTATTAAATCCGAATTAAATCCCTTTTTGAGTTTTCCATTTTCGAATATCTGAATAAGTCAGAAAAAATCATAGATAGCATTTTCGAGAAATTTTTAATTAAACCCAAATTAAGTCAGGTATTTTAATTTTTCCTTGCACTCGTATAATAAAAGTGTGGTAAAATCTCAAACGTTTTTAATAGTATATAGGGTATCTCAAAAGTCCCGGGATAACTGAATATTTCCTCAGGCATGATATTTTTCAGGGAGGTCAAGGTCATTCTTGAAGTAACTTTCAACGTGAACTTTTCAGTGGTGACCTCTATTTTTATCTTGAAGATGACCTTCAAGGTTTTCAAGGCAAACTTTAAAAAAATATAGAAACCCCCTTTTTACATCAGAAATCGATAGAGCGGGAAATTTTAAGTTCAAATATGTACTTAAACAAGCTCTGCATGCTTCTGGGTCAAGGTCAAATTGGACCTATGACCTGATTACATAATCGAACGTAAAATTTACAGTTCTATCTATTGCCGACGTAAACACGGACTTTCCAATAGGAAAAATTGACCTTGAAATGACCTTGAAGATCATCATCAAGTTCATGCTTCAGGTTACTACTGAATACGTCTTGTTAAAGTTAGTAACCTTGCTCGTTACGAGAAAATTTGAAAATCTTCTATTCCCAGAGCTATGCAGACCTTGTTTAAGTTTAAGTGACCTTAGAATGACCTTCAAGGTCTTATCAAGGTTAACTTTCATGTAATGGAAACTCCCTTTTTACATTGGCAATCGGTAGAGCTGTCAATTTTACTTTCGAATTTGTACTTACGTCAGAGGTACAATTTGACCTCGATCTAGAGGTATGCAGAGCTTATTTCAATTTAAATGGACTTGAATGAACTTCAAGGTTACACTGTTCCTATGACCTGGGTACATGTGTCAACGTAAAATTTCCCGCACTATCGATTGCCAATGTAAAAAAAGAGGGTTTACATTTTTTTAAAGTTGACTCTTAAAAATTCGTCGTTGAAACTTACTTCAAGAATGACCTTGACCTACCTAAAATGTATCTTACCTGAGGTACCCTTTGTTACCCTTTATTTTGCAACTCTGGGCCAACTGATCCTTTCTCATAGGTTAGGGGTACAAGCGTTTGCAAATTTCAGAACTATATATTGAAGATTGAATTTTAAAATACATTGAAAATGGGAAAGTGGAAATGCTGCGCAATGGTCAAGAGACAAATAACTTGTATTCGAGTGAAACTTCGGAAGGTTCACTGAAACCAATAAGGCCTTCATGCAAGTTTGATGCTTCCTGAATCTTTAATACTACCCACTTTAAAAGAGTATCTTTTAAACGGAATAAATATAATATACCTGAAGTATTGTTTGCAATAATTGATTGCAAAAATAGGAATTCGTTGAAACTAATATTTTAAGAAAATGAAGTAAAATAACTTTCAAGGATTAAATTTAGTGTCTGTTTCTAACACAAATATAATAATTGGAATGCCGATATTGATAAAAGAAGAAAGAACAATTATCCCTATTCAGGGAGTTTAATTAATTAAGTATTTATCAGTAGAATACAGATTTTTTATAACAGACATTTGATTACACTTCAATCGGTGACCTTAAAGGAAACGACTCTGGTCACTTAATCTTCTCCTAAATGAAGTTTGTCGATGCGACACATTTTCCACTTTTGAGGTGACCATGAGCTAAATGTGCTGGTAGCGATTGAGTCGGCTTTGACAAATCTCTCGCAAATCTTGCTATGGGATTGCCGCTATTGAGTCACCAATAATGAAATGACCAGAAGTTGACGAGTTTGTATCTTTAGGACCATTGTAAATTAGTGATAAGGAATGCGAATTCAGACATACCTCATACTATGTAAATAATTTTATCATTTTTTGAATGTGAGTCGTGTTTCAATATATACAGCTTTGAAAGAAAATCATAAGAAAATATGAGTCGAAGCCTTACTAACTGAGAAACTTCGTGATTTTTTGACAAGAAAAAGGATCAAGATAATCGATCCCAAACGTAAGAAATGGCATATTTGCCGAGGCACGATCAGATAGCAAGTTTCCCATAATGTATTCTGGACTTATTGGCTTTGCCTTAAAGCCCTTTACACATTTTTTGAAATTACATGATTCCAGTTATTGCTCGTAAGATATTGAATTTTTTTCAGATCGAATCAGACCAGAAATAAAGTTCTTCAGCCTGGAGCTCAAGGCGAGCACCAATGTTTTTTTTATTGCTGCTGTTCTTGATTTGCTGCATAGTAGTCTGAAAGTAATCTGGCCTGATACATGAATAGACCTGAAATAAATACATACGTCATAAGCGGGCTTAGAAGCATCAATAAATCCGTGTAATTCAATAGAAACAGGATTTTTTGGTACAACAGACATTGGTAGAGAGATTTTGTTTAATGCGTTGAGCCCACTACTTAGTTCAGTTCAGAGAGTTTGTAATTCCTAAAGAGAGACGCGTCCCAATTGAGTTGCAATTCCTACAATTTAGAAAAAAACGAATTTACACTATAATAACTGGACCCATCAAACCGAAAGAATCTAAGATTTTTGAGGTTGTGGATAAAACACGTCGTTTCATCATTTTGGGTTGTTCATGTATTCTCTCTAGCGTCGAATAATTTGCGTTCTCAAATACCAGTAGTTCATTAGAGGTCCGTTTCCTAAGCTCCATTCCTGAGGCGGCGAGCAGCTTCGTAATTTCGTCCTTCAACTATAATGCGTCCTTAACATTAGAACTTCCAGTGAGAAGGGCAACCACATAGAAATCGCGCTTGATGACTTCACTGGTCACAGTAGAACTTTCCTTTCCCCCCCCCCCATTTTTCCTTCAGGTTCGCCTGTCATGCAAACAGCCTTTTTTATGCATATACCCTGGATTCCGAATTTGTTACGGTTTCTTTTTCTAAATTATTTTTAAAATTTCCTTCAGACATATAATTATTATTGAAATGAAGAAGGGAATTGTGTTTTCTATCTCATTTATTGCACGGAGTGGCTTAATATTGAAGATTTCGATGTGCAGAAGTCAAACATTGAAAATAACAATGTAATTTTTTAATTTCCTCGATCCTAGGTTTCTTTTGCTTATTATTATTATTATTATTATTATTATTATTATTTTATGCTGGCTTTTCTGTAGCAACACGATAAAAATATTTACAATGATTTTCCGATAACGCTACCATATCTTTTGTCGTTTTTTTTGTTCAACCAACTTGCTATTCTCACGATTCAAAAGTAACCGTTTCTCCCATTTGTTCCCTAAATATAATTTTTTGTTTAAAAAGTGATTAACAGCCGTGTCCCAGCCACTTATTTCTTCTGCTAAAGATTTTATTGTGTGTAGACGATTGTTTGCAGCATCAATTAGCTGTCTCAGTGCAGCTAAAGTCACCTTTATTGTCACAATTAAATCAAAAAGTGCTTTAACATGAAAATGTACAAGTGACCTTGTCTCTTCAAACCGATCCAAAAGACTTATACAAGACTATAGTTTGTATCTTATACACCTAATGATTTTTAAAAGTCTTGATTGCTCTAGTACCATTGGAAGATTATAAGTCAATGCATTTGCTGATAGGATATTCATGAGGTTAGTAACAGATGAGGGTTAAGATTGTTCATGAAATGGAATAACTTTTGGCACACCTAACATTCTAGCCTCTTCTTGTATCCAAATCTATCTAGCTAAATAGCTTGTGTATCTAATCCGGAAGCTTTATCATACACCTGGAATTTATTTAAAAATATAGTTAATTTATCCTTGATTGGCGTTAGTTTTCTCTTTCACACATGAGATGTTTTCGCTGTATTATTTTTGAATTCAGGATGAAATGAAAGAAAAATCAAAGGTAGGGATTAAAGATTTGCAGACTTACTGACCAAAGAGTAGTAGTAGTCCTCGAAGACCTTGTTGTCCAGGTGGTTGAACCAAACGATGCAATTTTTATTCAAAAAATTAAGTTAGAAAGTTCACGTTTTATTTGTGTACAAAAAAGTTCATAACTTCACAAGTTATTCGCTTGTAACTCGGATTGTACATCCGGTTCCCCGAAGGACCAATTTTGCAATGCACAATTAATTTAGCGTCTATGTATTGAGTTTTCCAAACACGCCAGGATGAAAAGATCTTTTCACTTTTAAGCACACAGTATACTATTACTCATCAATTCACTCATGATTAATAACTTAGGACAGGAATCAAAGTTTGTAATAGACTGCAAACGTCCTATTTTATTCCAAAAAAATTTCGCTCAGTTGAATCGATAGTTAAATCAAAAAGATCAATTTGGGTCACTATTGCCTGTGGACAAGCTATTCTACATTAATAAAACGCTACTCAATTGTATAAATGTCGTGGATTTGGGAGATTAATGGAGATCAGTTATAATCTGTGTAAAATCTATTCCATCTCAATAAAATTTCACTAAATCCTTGGTTGACTTTGCACCGAACGCAAAGTCGTGATGAGAATGTATTCGTTGAAGTGCTCAAATTTGCGAGTGATAAGAATGTGAACTTGCGGCATGCAGGTTTAAAGAAAATTAATGAATGTATAAAATAGTCATCGGATGTAAAGGTCATATTGCATCCGAAACGCTGCCGTTTTTGCAACAACAAAAAAAGAAAAAAAAGTATTTTCAATTTTTAATTTTACTGACCTTTCCATCCGAAGACTGTTTTATACATTGATCAAAGATCGAAACTGAAGAAAAAGCTGCACGAAAATTAATTAATAGTGCGGACGAAAGTCCTCTAGCATTATTGTTTTAAAATTCTTTAAGATTGGGCAACTCTTTATCGCAGGAGCGATCTTATGAATCGAGAAAAATTCCTAGTACCGCACAGTTTAACATTTTCTTCATCAATATTTTGTCTGCTTATCGATATAAACGAACAGTTTTTACTGAATAATAAAGAATATTTCATGCTCTTCCGAAGAACCTATTCGCGCAAATGAATTTTTCCTCTGACTCAGTTTGGGCGAATCAAATGTCCCGATTTGGGCGAGCGACGCCATGTTAGATTCCGTACAGTAGAGGGATATCGTCATTGATAAGTACTGACGCCTAATTTAAGTTGTAATCAGGAATTTACCAATTTCCTCAGCATAATAAATCACGTAATTAAAAAAAAAGAAAATTTGTATCGTTTACATTTTTAAATTGGCTGTCTCATTTGCATTGTTATTATTTACCGCAAATTTTTATCAATTATTCAATACAAATTCATAAAAACAGGCGTCATGGCAGGAGAAAGTTTGAAAAATTGAAATAGTGTACTTGTTTTCTTAAAAAACACATAATTTTCAAGTTACCGTAAGGTTTGTGAACACTCGCACAAATTCCTGCAACCGTTTTTTCCGTCCGTGTTAACGAGGTAAGTAATATTAAAATGATGCATTAACTTCGAACTATAGTGACAAACCACTTCAAAAAACTTATCATTATTATTCAGTTTTCATTTAAACACTCGCAGCACAAAATTTTTCAAGCATTGTTGTGACAAGTGTCCCCAATCTTGGGAGCTTTTTAAACTGCGCTTGCGTCGCGCCAACCAGGCGCCAACAACCTGATTGGTCATTGTTTGCGCGCTGAGTTTGAATTATATAAATATTCAGATTTAATATTTATGAGTAATAATGATTGGAAAACGCATCAACAGTAAATTCTTAATCCTAAATTAGAATTTTAAAGTAATCGATCAAAAAATAATGCGATTTCCATGCAAAAAACGTGATTAATTCCGATGTTAGGAAAAAAAGGATTTTTTCTTTGATTTAGCATTTTAAATGTTTCAAAATGTTAATAAAAAGGTAATAAGAAGTTTGAGTTTTAAGCAAAAAATACTAACTTCAATAGTATAAATATGATTTGATTATCTGTATACAATATTATATATTTTATAATGTTCATACAATAATTAATTAGTCACAGTATACATAACAGAAAATTTGTTTAAATTTCTTGAATCTAGACAACAAACTGAAAACGTTATTTATATATTTAGCGAATATTGTGCCACTGTCTTGTAATCCAGGTTTTCTTCAAGTTATAAAAAATTATGATATAACATTTATCAGTGCAGTAATTAATTGTTCCTAATTCATTTTTGGTAATTTAATAATTTTATTTTAAGTTAAATTGTAGGCAATAAACGAAATTTTAATTTTAAGACTCGACAGAGACGAGATTAATCATTGGGAATGATTTACTTCTCTGAACTCAGAATTCATAACCTCTTTTTAATTATAATTGAATTATTTATTATAAATAATAAATCTGAATGTTTATATAATTTAAACTCAGCGCGCAAACAGTGACCAATTTGGTTGTCGGTGCCTGGTCGGCGCGACGCAAGCGCAGTTTAAAAAGTTCCCAAGATTGGGGACACTGGTGGTGACGAAAAGCTACACCTCGTGTCAACTCCCAAACTAACAAGCCGAGAGCAATATTACGCTCGATCAGTCATAGATGACAACACGCATGATTATAGCGTTCAAACAATACAAACACATAATAAAATGTCTAAAAAACCTATATCCAAAATATATTCAATCCATTGTAGAGTATGATTAAACTATTGCTAGTGCCATTACCTTTCAGATTTCTATGGATTGAAATATAGTGTCTGAGCATTCGCGTAAACTGGGTCAACCGTCCAAACTGGGTGAAAGATAAACCTTACCATCGAGTCTTGCAAGGTCGTCACTGCTCTCCTCACAAGTGAATTTGTTAATCGCGAGGAAAAGTGTATCTTCGAAATTCGAATCGCTGGTTCGCATTCACATTAGGAATAACCCGTATACATATATCTTAGTCATTGAAATCCATGTCGAAGAACCCGTAAAGAATGGTTGGCAGGAGGAGACCAGGACCTGACAGGAAGAAGTGGCTCGGCAGTAAAAGAAGACCTAATCGGAGTTTTCGGAGAATGAGATCTGGCAGTAGTGTGGTAATGCATTGCCTGTCTGAAGATGAAGAAGTCACGGAACGAGGAACACACGAAATAGGGTCGCTATCAAGTAAAAAGTCAAACTGTGAACTCAAATCTACAACTACAAAAATCAGAGGATTACATTTTCTTTATTCATTCTCTTCCGACATATTTTTATTTAGTTTTCTCTATCGGCATGTCTTGATCTACTTTTCTCTTCCTACATATTTTTATCTTTCGGAGAGAGAAGTGCGTGACCTGATCAAACCCCGGATCAAATCCCAAACCATTTTGCAGGATCAAAAGTACACAAACATCTTTTTGGTTAAGAATTTAACTGTTTTGTTGCAAATTTTTTTTGAGCAATTTCAACTGTTTTTAAATAAAAATAAATATATTTGTCATCTAACAATGAACTGTTACATTTCTCTTTGAGGTAGCATCTTTTTTGGTTAGAAATTCAACAACATGACTGAAAGTTGAACTACTTTGTTAAAAGTTAAATTTTTTAGTTGATGATTCAACATTTCATGCTAACCTTTAGTCTGATATTTTATTATTCTGTAATAATTTATTATTGAAGATTATTAAGAAAATTTAATTCTTACGATAACCAATCTATATTACAGGAAAATTAAGTATCTTCCTTTATTTCTCATAAAAATGCAACAAAAAGATTTTTATATAGGAAGAGTTGAATTCAAAATACCAGATAATACAATTCGTATGTATTCTCTGCAAATAACTACAGATACAACATTAATACCGTTGTTTCCATGGAACATCTGTATATAGAGTATACTATAAAATCCCATTTGAAGAATTTAAAAGGTCCCTATCAGTCAATTGTTTATTTTTACCGATCAATTTTTAAGAGTTAAAAAATTTAATGTTTAAAGGTTTTTATAAAGATTTCAAGAGATTTATAAATACTTTCACGTATATTTTCAATAATTTTAAACATTCAAAGATTTTAAAATGGGACGTGGCTGAAAAAACCTGTAAAGGATTATGAAATAATGAAATGCGTAAAATCTAACATTGTAAATTTGGCTTGAACTGAATTAATAGAACCCACTAAGAAAATCCGACAATTTTAGTTAACAGTTCTTTTTTTTATTAAAAATTCTACAGTTATATTTTGGGTTAATAATTAATCAGTTTGGTTTATATATTTTTTAATTTTAGTTGAAATTCTAATTTATTTATTGAAAAATCAATCATTTTATTAAGATCATCCTTTCTGGATAAGACTTCAAATGTTATCTTGAAAATCATTTTTGGTTGAATTAAACATTTTTTATTTAAAATTAAAATCTTGTTTGTATCAAAACCAACATTTAAATTTATCTCTCAGAATTCATTTTTTGTTTGTAAATTCAAATAATTGGTCTTTCCTGAAAAATAAGAAATTAGTTTGAATTACACTTAAAATCATTAAAAAAATATTCAAATTTTAAACTAGTTTTGACTTTTTTAGTATCCATATATTTTAAAAGGATTGAAATTTTTTCTAAAATTTGAAAAAAATTCTAGAAAAATACAAAAATGGCCTTAAATCTTCCAGACCAGTTTTTTGGAAATTTTCGAAATATTTTGTAGTGCTTGGAAATCTTAATAAAATATTCTCCTAAAATAAGTTTATGTTTAAAATTATTTTTGTATCTTTTCAAACTTTCTAAATATCTCTTTAACTTATTCGAATTTTTTTAAAATTTTTTAATGTGTCATAATTGTTGTTTTTAAATTATTAGCTTTGAAATTTCATTCATAACTAAATTTTAAATTTCTTATTTTATTGACTACTTTTGCAAATAAAGTTTTCCTAAAATTTCTTAAATGTGGAAAACTGTTCTTAAATTGTCTCAAAACATTTCCGATTTTCTTTCGACATATATTAAAATTATCAAGGCTTAAGATTAATCTGTAAAAAAAATTAAATGAATTAAAATTGAAGTATCTGCCTTTTTTATTTGCATTTTTATTTTTTATTTTATGAAAATGTGCTATCTGGGATGGGTGAATGAAAAGGTAGTATAACTGTTTCACAGAAAAATAGTCTTTCGGCTTAAAATTTCAACGACTAGGATACATTTTTTTCCTTTCTTGACTGACAATTCTTTATTTGTTGAAAATTCGCCTTTCTAGTTAAAAAATTAATAACTTTATTTAAACATTCATCACTGTATTATTTAATGTTGATTTTCAGCCAGAAAATCAAGTTTATACTAAAGGGGAGAAATTTTCAATCAAAAAGCCAATCTAAGTTAAGAAAGAAAAAATTAAATTAACTTGTTGAGTATTTTCAAAAAAAGTTGATAAAAAACTGTTCACTTTTACTTTGACAATCACGAAACTGGTTGATAATTCGTCTTTTTGGTATTAATTTTGCTGGTCAAAAATTAACCTTTCTAAACATAAATGCCAAATTTTACCTGAAAAAAGCATAATTCCGTTCCTGATAAATTTTGCGACTTGAAGTGCAGAACCTGCATGATTTAGAATTGATTTGATCTTATTCGAAATAATTTTTATAACACGGTTTGGGTTTGAAAATTATTTTTTTACTGAAAATTCAATTATGTCATTTTTAATAGAAATTTAATATTTTTATTGAAGCTTTATCCTTTTTAGATGGAAAATTATATATTTGATTAAAAATTGATGGGTTTAGTTAAAAATTCGATTATTTTGATAGAAAATTAATGTTCTTGGTTCAAAACTCATCTTTTGATTGATGATTCAACTATTTTGTTGTCAATTCTTTTTTTTCAAAACTTATTTATTGAGGTGCAGATTTAAATATCCATTTTTGGGTTAAAATTTATTTTTTTGTTAAGAAATTCGTCTATTCTTGTAGAAAATTAACCATCTGAATGACAATTCATCTTTTCAAATGAAGATTCAATTATTTCATTCAAAATTCCTTTTTTTATTTGATAAAAATTAATTTCTTTAAGAAAAAATTCGATACAACCATTTTTGGTTGAAAATTGATATTTCCAATTGCATCTGTTTTGTTAGAGAATTCAGGTATATATATTTTAAATTCTATTATTTTGGCTAAAAATTAAATCTTCTAACTAAAAAATAAATGATCCTATTTTTTGTTGCAAATTAAGTACTTAATTAAAAAGTCATCTTTTTGGTTGAAAATCAATTTTTTCGATTCAGAATTCCACTATTTTGTTAAACTCCCTTTTTTGAAATTAATTTCTTCAAATATGCTTATATCAATTTTTGTTGAAAAATGATATTTTCCTAGTTAAAAATGTAGCTACAAACAAGGAAGGTACTCCAGGTATCCCTCGCCCATTTGATTCTCACTGATATATGTTGCAGTACTCGAAAAACTAAGCAACAGGTATTTTTTTATCTGCAGAAAAACACTTTAAGGGGGTGAAACAGCCCCTTAAAGATAGGGGTCTTAAGTGTCGATTGCATAGTTTTGTGCATAAAAACCAAATTGATTTTAATTAAACCTACTGGAAAAGTTTTTTCGGGATCAAAGATCAATAACGTTATTTAAAAAAAAAGAAAAAAATGAAGGGCGTAAACCACCCTTATAAGTATATATATATATATATATATTTAAAAATTTGTCATAAGGACAACCGCAGGATTTCGCCGGGAGCGGGTGCTAATCTGAAAAATTGCACCCGCTTCCAGCGA
>NC_046660.1:62121788-62127086 GCF_010883055.1 Belonocnema kinseyi
ACAAAAATGTTTAAATTCACAGAAAAAAATTTGAAAAAATATATACGAGGTGTGTAAAAAAAGTAAGGTGACTTTTCAATTTTCGCGGGCTACGTACATTCAAGTTTTTAATTTTTTGTTTTGTTGTGTTAGTACACTCGTCACGGTCATATGTTCACAGTTTTGATTATATAGCTCGTGTTGTTTTTCTGACAGAGGCGTAAAAGGTTAGAAGGGTTTGGTGTGCTCGGCGATTTTCTTCTTTCGAAAAAAATGGAGCAAAGAGTTTGCATTAAATTTTGTGTGAAAAATGGAATCCAGTGCTCTAAAACTCTTGAAATGTTGACAGTTGCATACGTCAACAACAGATGAAAACGTTCAAGCAGTGGAAGAAATGGTGTTGAAAAATCGCCGAATTACCCAGTGGGCATAAAGTTTGGCGACGTCTTTACGACATCGTTATGACATATTTACGACAACTTTACGACATCCTATGTCCATGTCGGTAAGCCGTCTTTACGATATCGTAAATATGTCGTATGATCTGACGATGTCTTTAAGATATCGTAAAGACACTGTAACCACATGGACACAGGATGTCGTAAAGATGTCGTAACGATGTCGTAAAGACGTCGTCGAACTTTGTGCCCACTGGGTTACCATCAAAGAAGTTGCTGAAGATGTTGGCATATCGGTTGGCTCATGCCATGCTATCTTTTCGGACGTTTTGGGCATGAGACGTGTGTCAGCGAAATTTATTCCAAAACTGCTTAATTTTGATCAAAATATCCATCACATGACCATCGCTCAGGAGATGTTGAATGAAGTCAATAATGATCCTGATTTTCTCAAAAGGGTTATAACTGGGGATAAATCGTGGGTATATGGTTATGACGTCGAAACTAAACCCCAATCTTCTCAGTGGAAGCATCGTGAGTTTCCAAGACCGAAAAAAGCACATCAAGTTCGGTCAAATGTGAAGGTTTTGCTCACTGTCTTCTTTGATTACCGTGGCGTAGTGCCACAGGAATCCTTATCATAAGGTCGTACGGTCAATAAGGAGTATTACCTTCAAGTTATGCGCCGTTTACGAGAAGCGATACGCAAAAAATGTCCGGAAGTTTGGAAAAACAATTCGTGGCTTTTGCATCACGATAATGCACCTGCTCATTCATCGTTGCTTGTGAAAGATTTTCTGACCAAAAACAGCACCACAGTCATGCCTGAGCCTCCATATTCACCGGATTTGGCCCCCAGTGAATTTTTTATTTTCCCAAAACTGAAGAGACCCATGAAAGGACATCGATTTTCAACGATTGAGGAGATAAAAACTGCATCGCTGAAAGAATTCAAGGCTATACCACAAAATGATTATCATAAGTGCTTCGATGATTGGAAAAAGCATTGGCACAAGTGTATTATATCTGAGGGGGAATGCTTTGAAGGGGACAACATAAATATTGAGGAATAAATGAACATTTTTTGAGAAAACCATAAAGTCACCTTATTTTTTGAACACACCTCGTATTTTTCACTTGAGAAAAAAATTAAGTTGACGTGTTTCGCAAAAAAAATTAATGGGGGTGGCCACCCGTAAAACTTTTCATATTGTGTCTATGATAATATACACTTTTCATACACAAAGAGAATTATTAAGATAGTTTTATAATAAAGGAAGTGAGATAGAGTATATCCAACATGAAGAAAAGAATTAGGCGGGGGTAAACCACTTCTCAAATATGTATAAAATTTCAAAATAAGTCTAAAGTCGAGCGAAAACATCCGAGAAAAATACGCGTTGTACACAAAAAAGAGGTCGAAGGTGTTCATATATTGTTAGAGGTGTGTAAGAATGCGGGAAAACTGCGAGTACAATAAATATGTACGCTAAAATTTAAATAGTGTGTGTGTGTAATAAGTGTGACCTGTAGCCAGTTTGAGTTCTGCCGAGGTCTGATAAGAATCGTTCTCGCAACAAGAAACGCTTCCTAAATTGTTAAAAGTATTCATTATATAAGTTTCATTTTTAAAGTGAAGAAACTATTTTGCTTCAACTTATTAGAATGAATGGTGGAAAACTAAGTCTACTTGCCAATAAAATTGTATTTTGTGACTATTCATGAATCACCTTAGATTTACGTTTAAAGGTTTCATTAAAAAAATCTGGATTTAATAATACCTAGACTGTTATGTTATGTTAAATATGGTGTCATATCGGTTGAATTCAAATCTCAGAGCTCGAATTTCTTAATTTATCTCAAACTCTCAACGTTGTCCAAATTCGTACTTTACGTACTACTGAGCTGTGTGGCATTAACATTTTGGAAATTGTTCTTCAGTTTTTTGTCCAAGAGAGACACTGTCACGTGTGGGAATTTAAGTTTCGTTCAGGTGTTGGTATGCACTTGTGTAGATGAGGCCCACCTATACGGGTTACATAACTCTCATACCCTCGTATGCGAGGAAGTATGCTCACGCAGCCGGGTACACATTCTCAAGACGATACTACGAGAATATGACTCAGTGCTTATTGTGCTAATTATCGCTATTGTAACACCTACTATGTTGTCTCTCTTTTTGAATTATCGATCAGCCAAATGTTATTTTGTGTCTGTCAACCAAGAAAGCCTGTCTGTTTAACCGCTGAGGAGATTTACGTTCCATCACAATTAAATTGCTGAGTGATCCTCAGTTTAAAGGAAGTTTTTGTTTAAATTTTATTTTACAGAAGGGATTCTACATTTTTTATAACTGGCACAATCGCTGCTAAAACCAGCTGTCCATCTCCATGGTGATCTAATGACAACGTGAAGTTAATTCAAAAGCTTTCTTGTTTAAAGCATCTTTTTAAGTAAGGCTTTCATATTATGTAATTTCTTTTCAATTTTGTTGTTGTTTTTACTCTAAATTTGTAAGGTTACTCTTGATTCAAGACATTTGTAATGGTCCGAGAACGAATGTTTCTTATTTATATATTACTTAAAAATTCGATTACCTACTCATAAGATTGATTTGCCTTATACAGAGGTTTTTGTAAGGTAAACTACGAATTAAACAAAATAAATAGGTTAATTATTCTTTAAGTGTCAAGCGAAACAATCTATAAAAATGGCAGATGATTTAACGACATTAGGTAATGAACTGTCAAATTTACATCAATCTATTTTAAGAACGGAATCGAATTTTAAAAAGATTCCTATAGCGAGGCGAAATATCACTACTTTTCAAGGCCGTCGAAAAGTAGTAAATCGAACATTTTTCGTTTAAGATTTAAGGTAGGAGTCAGACGCTGACTTGCATTATCGACTTCGAATTTCGATTCACTGATTTTAAATGCAGTAACACACACAGATACACACTACTGTTGAGCGGAGTCGTTACAATCGAATATCGTCACGAGACAATCGTTACAATCGAATCGACAATATCGTTTAGAGATATATTAATAAGGATTCTACTCACGAGCAGAATGAAGAAATGTTGATAAACATTTTTTACCTGTATATATACTAAATATCACCTCATTATTGATAAACATTATTTGCTGCATTTTAGCAGTGGGATAGAGTTGGGACAAATATAAATTCTTAATAACAAGTTTTAAAACTTTGACTATGGATTTCTTGAAATAGAAACAAAATATTTCTAAAAAATCATCATAAACACCAAAGACCTATTGCTAAAATAATTTAATACTGTGGAATGGGACAACAATTATTTACATACCTTATCCATATTAAAATACCTTATTCGTATTTAAAATAATTCTTTTGATGCTTGAACACACCCAAAAACTCATAAAATGTCTCTAAAACGCAGTATAAATTATTTTTTAATTAATAATTTTAGCTCTAACTAAAGTGTTTAAATTTTCAGCAAACCGAGATGATAATTTTAAATAATAAGCGGTTGAATTCAACAAAAAGACAAGTTTTCAACAAAACAGATCAATTTTGAGCCACCTAATTATCAGACTTTATCTTTAGATTTTATTCTGAAATTTTAAAGTAAGTTCGGGTATATAGCTGAGTAAACGTGCGTGAGATCAGCTTAACATTTTTGGCAGATAAAGACGGTAATGAGAGTAGGAGTGAGATTGTAAAGTGAGGAAAAAGGAAATGAAGTGTTTGTAATAAGGTGGAAGTGAATGCGTGGAGCAGGATTCTGTGGAGGAGGTGTGAGGAGCAAAGGAAAATTAGACACGTGGGAGTTTTGAGGTTAGGGATCGAACCGGAAGGGCAAGGGCAATAGACATTGAGGACATGCGAGGAGAGAGAGCGTCAGCTGAGACGAGGTGGTAGCTTGAGTACAGCAGTGGACAGGAAGAGAGAGTGAGGGAGAAGTCACAGCGGGCGGGAAGAGTGAGAAGGCGTAAGGAGAGGCAAAGTGGTGAGCAGCAGCTGAACAGCGCGATGAGTAGTGACGCTGAGAAAAGGAAAAAGAAACTGGAGGTGTGGTGGGAGACGAGAAAAATGGAATGGGAAAAAGAAAAGGAGCAAGCGAACCTGGAGAGCAAGAGAGAAGTTAATGGAGGAGATGGCGAAAATGCAGATAAGCATCTAGGAGCTTAACATGAAAGTCGAAGGGCTAATGGGAAAGGAAAGATCAGCGGAGCCGAGGAAAGAAGAAGGGTTTCTACTGGAGGAAGTAAGCCAGAGAAGAAAGTTGTGAGATGTCAGGCGGAGGAGTATGAGAGCACGTGAAAAAATCCTCCAAAGGCTCTAACGAAGGAAGAGTGGACGTTGGAAAGGGGGGCAGAGCCTTGAGAAGGGGAAACGTAAGGGTGTTGGGGGTCAGTGGAGACGACTGCGAGGTAGTGAGTGTAGTGGGGAGCATAGCGGCACGCAAACAGAAGATGGCAAAAGTGGAGCAGTCCTGGGAAATTGATGGCGGATTAGTGCTCAAGCTTAAATCAATGGAAAATAAAATAGAATAGCTGGAGACAAGGGTTAAACTAAATAACTCAGGGTTATGGATTGAGGAAGATTGGACAAAGAGAGAGGAACTAGTGAAAGAATGACTTCGAAGTACATGAAAGCGAAAGTAGGAGAGACAATTTGGAAATGGAACGAGAAGGAAGGCAGAATGAAGGTGATTCGGCTAAACAAGAAAAAAGAGGATCACTAGGACGAGGAGAGAGGGCAGAAGCAGAAAGTGGTGAAAGGGTTTAAAGTTGAAAGTGAAAAGCAGAGCAAGATGGTTCGTGGTATGTGAAAGTATACCAGGTGTATACATATAAAACCGGTATTTTTTCAAGAAAAAAACACATTTATTTCAAGAGAATGATAACAAATATTTTATTCAAAGTATGCGCCCTCG
>NC_046660.1:62127186-62142611 GCF_010883055.1 Belonocnema kinseyi
CGCCAATTAGCACAAATGGTAAGTTCCGACAGTGCCTACAAGTGTGCCTACTGGCCGCTAGATGGCAATACCGGTTTCATATGTATACACCTGGTATGTGATAAAAGGAAATGGATTGAAATGTGAGTTAGGATGTGTTGTAGTCAGAGACTAAAAATGAAAATGCGGTAAGAAAGGAAAAAAAAAAGTATTTTGATAGATTAGGAGAAGGGAGAGTTTTGTTACTGCTTAATGATAGAAATGATAGAGGTAAAGTGAAGAAAGTGAAGGAAGGGAAAGGAGGTTATAGACATTAAGTTGTGTTTCGTAATTTTGAGTGGCAGTTCGAGACAAGGGAGACCTTGCGACTATAGAAAATGTTAAAAGGAAAAGTACAAGGTAGGGTGGAGGTAGGACTTCCGTCACCGCTTAGAGTAAAAATAGATGAGAGGTGTTTTTTTAAAAGTAGTTTAAACTAGGTTTATTGGATTGTGAAAAGTTGTGTATTGGTTTTTAAAGACTCTCAAAGCCGTAAAGGGGAGAGAGTATAATAAATACATACATATTGCATGTTTTTGGCTTGAAAATGTAACTATTTGACTAAAATTTTTTTTTATAGAGGCTTCATTTTAGATGCAAATTCACTTTTATGATACAAAATTAAACTATTATGTTTAACATTCTTTTCTCTTTTAGTTTCGAATTAATTTTTTCCATGCGAAACTTAACTATTCCTACTTTTTTTATTTAAAATTCACTTTTTCGTTGAAAACTCATATTTTTGACTTCAAAAGTCCACCATATTATTTACAATGTGCCTTTTTGAGTTGAAAATTGTACTTTCGTAGAAAATTCGTACTTTTAGTTTAAAATTTTAATTAATTGCGTTAAAATTAATTTAAATGGTCAAATTTGTGCCCTTTTCGACAGACAATTAATATTTTATGTTAAAGATTAATCTTTTTGGTAGAAAATTCAACTGTACGGATGAAAATGCTTGTATTTTTCCGGACTAAATTAACCTATTTTATTAAAAATTTCTTTTTCATTTTGGTTAGGAAATAATTTTTTGAACTGAAATTTACCTGTTTCATTTAGGATAGAAATTTTATTTTTATGTTGTTGAATTTTCAAGCTCAAAACATGAATTTTCTACAAAACAGTTGAATTTTTAACCAAGAAGATTAATTTGTTTGCAAATAAAGACAAATTTTCACCGAATAGTTAAGTTTTTAATGTAAAAATTACCACTCGTTAACAAAAAACGAAATGGGTTCATTTTGATTAAAAAACAATTATTTTCAATTTAGAAAAGCAAATTTTGTTTAGAAAATGGTAGAATTTTCTACAAACTTGTTGAACACGTAAGCCAATAAGAAGCGTTTTCTCCAAATAGTCGAATTATTAATCCAAAAAGATAAGTTTTGAACAAAAAATGTAATTTGCAAAGCAATTTTAATTTTCAACTAAAATTATAAATGATCAACCAAAAAAAAAATTTTTAATAAAGCAGTTCTCATAAATCCGTTAAAGAAAATTTATAATAATCCCTTTCGACAAATTTTCTGGATCAGCACTTAGTTTTGTGTGTAATAAATTTCTGTCTTCTTTGTATTTTAAACTTTAGGTAAAGTCTTAAAACGGATTCAAGTTGATTCAATTGATTTCGAGATAAACTCGGTTTGCTGATACATTTGTTTGACATTCACCTTGTAAACGAATCTGATCAAGCTTGTGTCCCAATAACCCCCTACACCCTCTCTTTAATAATTATAATTAATAGAAAAATAATTATTTTTTCTACCTCATATTTAACTTTGATAGTGTCAAGGATTGTCTGAAAAAAGCGTTATTTGACGTTATCATGAATGCTGTTAAATAAGCCTGATAAAAACTGGGTCTAAATAACCAACCTCATCTATCTGCTATATTTTTCCGTCTTGTTTACATTTCGTATAATCTTGAGAACTGATTCTATGCACATATATTATTTATGAGACACCTTCGATTTTCTGAAATTATTCTTTATAATGCCTGTAAATAATTCTATCAAAATTTGAGTCCAAAAACTATCTCATATGTATTTTTATGTATCATCTTTAGGAATACAGAGTGAAAGTTTCAGATAGAAACCCTACATTTTTTATATATTTTATTCGCAGAAAAAATTATTTTAATCTCAATTTATATAGAAATACATAAAATAATCAAAGAAAAATATTTTATAAATTCCAAATTTAAGGGCGTAAACGAGAGTCATCTACTATTATTATTTTAAAATTCCTTGAGATTGGACGATCCTCGCCTAAGGGAGCCTCCTTGATTTCTTCAAGGGTCATCTCTTTAATCGCGCCGCTGTCAATGTGTATTTTTATTCGCCTTCGACTGTAATGCTTTGTTGTCCATATTCCACGAAGTTTTCTTTTACCCTCCATTATTGCAAAGACGTCACCATTGGATGTTGATAATACAGTTTGCTCTACGGCTGGCATTGATAAAAGAGCCTTATTCTCTCCAATTACTTGGATTAGTTTATCGCGAGGAAAAGTGTAATTTCGAATTTCAAATCGTTGATTCGGATTCGTATAGGGAATAAGCCGAACATTTTTAAGTTTTTCCAGTTCCACTTCATAAAGGCGTAAAGAGGAATTATTGGCATGAGAAGACCTCGACCTGGCACGAAGAGGTGGCTCAGCAGTAAGAGAAGACCTGACCGGAAAAACTGAAGGATTCGTTCTGGCAGTGGTCAGAAGCCTTTCAGGAGATTGATTTTTATCGGGCGAATAAGATTTTCCAGAACGAGGAGCATTTGGAATCGGATCGCCGTTCGGTAAACAGTCAAACTGTGAACTCAAATCTACAATAAGAAACAAAGTATTACGTTTTGGTTATGTATTTTTTTCCGGAAAATTTTTGCCGGATTATAATTTTCTCTTCGGATATATATTTTTTTTTCTTTCGAAGAGGCAAGTGCAGAAGGGCTAAAGGTACTATAATATTTAAAGATTATGGACCCAACTAGTATTAGAGATGTTTTTTTCTTGTCGCCTTAGGTTTTAAGCTTGGTGCATTTTAAGACAAACAATGTTTATTTTTTGAAACGTGTTAATGCATTTTGCTATATTATTATAGCCTCATCAGAACTGTAACGATCACTATAGAAGGATACTATTTGTATTTTTAGAGCGCAAAGTTGACATCAAACATATAAATTACAACAGTACTCACCATATTAAACGTCTAGGTAACAATATTAAAAAATTTAGTTGAAGAAAGAATTTAAAAGACATGGCAGTTCATCTTTTTAAGGTAAGGTTATATCCAGATCCATTTTATAAGTTTTGGAGTTTATAAAGTTACGCTAAATATAGATAGTAACTTCAATTATATAAAAATGAGAAAGCTATAATGATACTAATGATACTAAAAATTCCGTAATATCCTTGTGCATTTTGTTTTTATGTTTAATGCATAAATTTAAAGTTCCCCATATTTTTATCTGTTGGCTTTTTGGAGTCATAATACGACATGCTGGTGTGGTCACACTCCAAGATTGAAGGTTAGGAATAGGAAAGGAAGAATAATAACAGAATGAGAATAATTATTATTTTGGCGCAACAAGACGACCACTTAAAAGTAGGATTTCTGAACATATAGCAACTCAAAGGCTTTAAAAATTGTCTACAGCACTATGTAAACACTATACAGGATAAAATCATCAATTTAACTATGGCTTAAAAAATTTTAAACTTTGTAGCTTAGAAAATAACTATCACAATATAAATATCCTCGAAATGATCCATATTCTAACAAATGAGAATGCTTTGAATTTTTGATCCGATACTGAAAATCTTAGGAACATATATTTCGATGTAATATAATCATTGTCATTTACGGTAACTTATTGACCGTTATTCTCTTTTTCCAGTTCCTAACCTTCAATCTTAGAGTATGTTCACACCACCGTGTGGACCAGCTTTCATTACAAAATAATCTTTTTATATAATAAAAATTACACGTGAATTTTAAGTTTAAATAAATTCTTCTTCTAAAAAAGAAGAAATATTTTTTAATTTATTTTTAATGTGAGTCCTATTATGACTCCAAAAATCCAGCAGACAGAAATATAGTGACTTTAAATTTTTGAATGAAAAAAAACTGTAAGTATGTGACTGGATTTTTAGTATCATCATATCTTTCTCATTTTGATATAATTGATATTATTTTCTATATTTATTGTACCTTTATTAGAAACTCCGAAACTTAAAAAATGGGTCGGGATATAACATAACCTTAAAGAAAAGAACCGCCACCTGCATCAAATTCTCCTCCGGATCAAATCCTAAACCCTTTTCCGAGAGAGTCATGACAGTTATAACAGTTTGAAATTTAAAAAAATTCCTAGATCCCGGTTAGTTCTAATCAATAAAAAATGATTAAAATGAAACCATTTTTTTTAATTATCTATTAGTCGGTGATATCCGAAATTTGAAGAAAAATCAATATGGCCGCCGAAAAATATCGAACCGCTAAATTTGTATATAAATTTGCTATTGGTATTGTTTAAAATTTATTCGTTGAATTGAACATTTTAGTTTAAACCGACATATTTTATTTTATGAAAACTTCTGATCTCGCTCTCATTTACGTAGTTTCTGCAAATTAATTTGTTTATCTTATTAGGTTTGAGAAGCTTTTCTTGAAAATAGGGAATTATTCGATTTTTTTTGTAAACTAAAGTGCCAAAGTATAGAATTCCTATTGTTATTTGTTTAATTGTTATTTGGAAAAAGATCCTCTGTAAACAAAACTCCTGAAAAAGTAAAAAATTTTTGGGCAAAAATAAAAAAGTGAAAATAAAAATGAGAAGGTAACCGATAAAAATCGTGGGATTATTCGTTTTATTTTTAGGAATTCCATACATAACTTGATTATTGGACTTTTTTTAAAATCAATAGAAAATGCCATTTATGGTCAGCTGTTAGAGTCCGCCATTAAAAATTTTTTTTATTTATGCACTACGCTACTTTTTTTGGGTTTACAAAAATTTTTCGGTCTGAGATTTATAAAATTATTCGACGATTATGAAATAATAAAATGCAAAAAATCATAAAATTTTTCTTTTTTGTCATTTTTCCACTCAAACCCGAACTGAATTAAGACCCCCAATAAGAAAATCCAACTATTTTTAGATAAAAGTTTATTCTCTTCGGTTGAAAATTCTCCTTTTTAATAGCTTGTTTAAAAACTAATATTTTTTGGTCAAAAATTAAAATATTTAGTTGAAAATTGGTGTTTTTTGGTAGAATTTAACTGTTTTTGATATTGTACAAAATTAATTAATTTAACTGAAAGTAATACTATTTTGTTTTTGACTGAAAACTAATATTTTTTATTTAAAATTCAATTAATGTAATAGAAAATTAGACCATTTGGTCCCGAATGAATTTTATTGTTAACCCCTCATCGAATTCCATTTTTAATACACACAGATACATTCTGTTTTTCTCCGGAATAAATGGGGTTCATTTCTTACCGATATAAAAAAACTCTATAAAAGTTTTAAAAAAACGAGCTATTAAAAAACTACCAATTTTCCACCCAAAAAATATGGATTTGCAACATAAAAAGGTAATCCTAAGGTAAATGTTGAATTTTTAGCCAAATAGTATTAAATTCTACCAAAACGGTTGAAATTAAAGACTATTAAATTTTCAAGGCTATTTTCATTTTCACTGCAAACTAAACATTTTCAATGCAATATTTACTTATTTTAATAGAAAATTAAACCTTTTGGTTAAAAATAAATTTTTTTATCAACCCCTTTTTCAATTCCATTTTTTTACACACACAGACAATTTCTGGGTCCCTCCGGAATAAATTCGGGCTTAATTCTCACAGATTTAAAAAGAACATGAACAAAGCTCAAAAGAAAATAGAGATTTAAATATAATGTGGAAAGAATCATACAAATTCTGATTTGCTCATAGCTTAACAATAATTTTCTTAAAATTATCAATGCATTATATCATAATATTCACCAATACAATTGAGGATAAAGACGACGGTGAGGACGAAAGTATAAGCAATCCTCATCATTTCTTATTAAATGAAAAACTGATCATTGTATTCTTAAAGAATTTTATTAAAAATGGAACTGCTGAGTTCTTTATTGTGCTTTATTAGGTTATTTAACACACATATACAATCGTTATCTCATAGGTAGAATCTGACCAGATTCTTTATCTCGTTTATTTGCATTGCATTAGAGACCTGCGTTGAGAAAAATGGTAGTCTATGACGTGAACAAAATTCACCTTCAGTTGTTGAAAATTCAACTTTTTAGTTGAATATTCTTGAATTGTACTCTAAATTATTTTTTTTAGTAAATTAATCTTCTTGTTTCAAAATTCACCTTTGTTAGTAGAAGATTCAACTTTTTTCTTACGAATTCTTGAGTATTGTTGAAAATTTATCAACTAGGTTTTAAAGTTGAACTACTTCCTTAATTATTAAAAAATTTCTTTCACTTTTAAACATTTTAATTAAGGTTGAGGATTCTTCAATTTGATTGAAAATTCGTTTTTTTTTAGTAAATTAATCTTTTTCTTTAAATTTATCTTTTTTAGTTCAGTGCAACCTTGAAAGTAAAGTATTATGTAAGGTTAATTTTCATTTAAAAGCATCGAAACTTTTCACCTTTCATAATATATGATAATATTGATGGATTTTAAGTTCCTTCTGTGATTATTTGATTGAATCTATTTCAATCAGTGACATTTCCCTGATGTAGATTTAGAGAGTTAATAATTTAAAATTGACATATTTTATTGTTGGTCAAAAATGGCTCTTTCTTAAGTAAGAATTCAACTCTGTTTTTGTGTTAAATTTAACTGTTTTGATGAAAATTCATTTGTTATTGTTGTTGAAAATTATTCTAGTTTAGTAAATATTGACAACAGCGTGTTATACATAATAGCATTCCAAATTATGTACAGCTCCGATACAATCCAGAACGCACCCGAGACTGTAAGGTCTACGGATGACCCAAAGTCCTGGTTGCAGATGGAACTGAACTGAGCTGTCCCGCCACAAATCCAAAACCAACATCACCTTTGGAAAAGGTACCCCGAACTTAGTCTATGAGACGAACCTGAGCAGGAAGTCTGACAAATTTATAGGGAATTCAACCGCTAAGACACTGTTGTCCCATTGGATCTATTCAGAGATAAGGTAGCACTTAAAGCGAAGAAGTCTGCGCAAGCCTGTTCAGGTCTAAGTATCTAAGGTAGGCCTCAAATGGGGTTAAAATGATCTCTTTGTTGACCTGCAAACTTATCACGTCTAGAACAGGCCATAAACTTTCCGCCCCATACAAAGAGAGCATGCGTTTAACTTGTAGCACCCAATTGAACTTGTGGGCTGCCGCACAGAATCTATCATAGTCTGAAGGCGTTTCAAGCATATTCTAGGGAGCCTTTCTTCAGCCTTACTCATTATTTCCACCTTATCACAATATATCAACCCTTAAATCCCAATGGCATTGAAGAGAACATTTAATACAAGGCTCTGTGACAAGATTTGTTTGGTGCGACAAGATTCCGTCTTGGATGCTCGGAGGACCTGCAACGTCGAACCTACAGCAATCCTTGCAGCAGCCACCCTTTTGGTACAGGCCAGAGCAAAGGTGCCTGAGCTTTCAAATAACTTGCCCAGGTAAATGTAATCCCCAACCATCTCTAGCTGGTTTCCTTCCAAAGTGAAATTCGGAATCGAAGGCTTTCTACCCTGATGGAAGACCATGGTCTTTGTCTTATACGTATTTACCTCCAGATGGTTGATTTCATAGTATTTAGCAAGAGTATTTATTTTCCTCTGGAGATCAATACGGGAGTTAGCAAGCAACTCGATGTCATCAACATAGACCAGTAGAAGAACCTCAATCAAATGATCAGTTGAGATTCCCATCAGACCTTCATTCAACAAGAAGCCTTTCATGACACTAATTGTCAAAATAAAAAAGATCGGACTAAGCCAATCACCCTGCACAACGCCACAATTAACATCAACCGGGGTTGTAAGGCCCTACGACCTGCGAATGGATACCCTAGCCGCGTCGCACAGACTATTCACAATTTTAATTAATTTTGTGCTGACACCCAAACTGAGTAATTTGCACCACAGTAGATGGTGATTTAATGAAGGGAAGACTCTCTTAAAATCTACAAGACATGCAAAGACTTTGCGCCCAGGGGCGGAGAGATGTATCTGGATTAAAAAATCAAAACAAAGATGTGATCTACCTAGCCTCTGGCAGCCCTAAATCCTGCCTGGAATTCGGGTACACACTGTGACGCATTGATCAACTTCACCAATCTATCCAGGAGGCTCTGTATAAAATATCTTGGCTATAATATATACAAGCGCGTTATTCCTATATGAGCCAGTTTCCTCTTTCTCATACTTCTTGTGAATCATGCACGTAAGGACACCTCCCAAGAAGAGGGTGCCCCCTCATTCTCCTTAATTCCCCTGAAAAGATATTCTAGGTAATCCAAACCGAACCTCGGAAGAACTTTATAAAATTTCGGCGTGTATTCACCGTCCAGGCAAGGTCAAAAGTTATTTTAGGTGGATATGAACCATTCGCAAATTCCTGCTATGATTGAAACTTAATTTTATTGCCAACCGCCGACCTAGGCCTAAAGAAGTTAACTGCCTACCGGAAATTCGTCGATACTCTGGCTGCTTCAAGAGCATTGTGGAAAGCCTTCTCGTAGGCCACCTTCTTCGAATTTAAAAGAACTGAATCTGACATTCAGGAAAACAAAATCATGTGCTTCTAGAAATTCGACTAAAGCAGATCCCCTTCCACAAACTACGCGGTCTAACAGAGACCTCGTCCCGCTTGCATCTACCCCCAGCGGAACCGCTTCCTCAGAAGCCTGATTTAGAGCCCAAATTCGAGCGTTAAAATTTTCATCCAAAATGACAGGTAAAGAAGGACATATCTCCTCCAACAGCGCGAGAACAGTGTCCAAATTTTGGCAGATTACTTCTTAATCGATACCAGGCTTAAAATAAATAAGGCCGACTATAAATTGTAAGACGGAAGTGGTGAATTTTATAAAAATCCAATCATGGGATAGTCAGTTGCTTTTCAATTATACCGTTTCCGGTTTATAAACACCGCTAAACCACCGCTAGTTCTGCCAGATTTACCCACTCGTGTTGCGCTGGCCGAGAAAAATCCATGATGCAGAATCCAGGACAGCCACGTTTCACTCACACACAGGATATCTGAGTTCAACTAGAACATTGAAATGTCACTTAGGTTTGAGAAACTGTGAGCATTCCAAAACACGATCCGAGGTCTACCCTCCCCCACTTCTAATATAAAGTTATAAACTCTTCTAACGAGAGGTTCTTCCACCTCTTTGGAAAGTGGATTTTTCGGGAGTAACTTTATTGTGTTTCTCGGACAGGAAGTCTGTAACTGACCCATCTCTGGAACGATTAGATCCGTCAGATGAGAGTGCCGAAGGGGATTCAAACTCGAACCTCTTTGGCCTACCTCTTTGCATCGTGGTGGTACTCTTCGATTCAAGAAATGTATCCGCCGAGTTTATGGGAGTTTCCGACCTAATGGATCGGACATCCTTCTTAGAGAGAGTTTTCCCCTCGAATACTAAGTCCCTACCTCTAACTGAGACTTCATAGCCACAGTCCTGCAGACTCTTCCTCGTCTCCATGAGCATCCTTCTTTCCAACCTCTCCAGTTTCGACCTGTCACTTGTTATCGAAAGACTCATTGGAGTGAAAGCTTTAGATTTTTCAAATAAACGTGATCTCTGAGATAGGGAGCTTATCCTGACCAAAACCGGCCTACAACCTGGGTTCTTTTGAAGCGCGTGGCTGATTCCACCACTAATGAATCCAGTTTAGCCTTAGAGAAAACTTCCCGAACCATCTCAGTAAGACCTCTATTGAGGGGATTCGACTCCTTTAGCTTATAAATGAATACGTTCTTAGCAAAATCTTTGAGCAGCAGAAACATGGATCTTCGTCGAGCACAAAGAAAAGTCTTTTCGAACATTTTTAATTCTCGGTGAAAATGGTTTTCAACCGTTACATATATGTTACAGCCGGCGGAAATGGGTTAACATCCCCTTCTAGCAAAGCATTTATCTTTTCGAGTCCATCGGTTCGAATCTTCAGGACCTCTGCCGCACTTCTTAGAAGCTCGACATCGCTCTGAATCTGGACCACTGACCCCTTCAGTACGGCCATATCAGCTTTTGTTGAAGATGTGACTTCTTTAATAGAAAACAAAATAGCTTCAAAACTATCCATGTCAACAGGAGGTACACAAGGTTCTTCCTTTACATAACACAACCCTGCAGGAACTAGCTGATCACATGCTAGCGAGTCAATGTTTGTTGGTAAGACAGTACAAGGAAAAACTCACCCAAACACTCTCGACTGTGGTCACTCTCGATTATGGTTTTATACGGAACGATACAGCACGTGACCCATAGGCCCAACACCACCTTGCTACCTCCCTAATCTATTTTAGTTGAAGAATCAACTTTTGGGTCGGTCAAGAGTTCTTGTCTTTTTTTGTAGTAAATAAAAAAGTTTTGTTTAAAAATATACCTTTTTAGTTAAAACTTCAACTTTTTAGTTCAGAACAGTCCCCTGGCACTCTGAGGCGCTGGCTGAGCATTAGGCCGACTAGCTGCGCAAATTCATGTGATAATGTAAATATTTACACTTTTAGTTTAAAAAAAGACGTTTTTAAGTATTTTTACATGTAATAACGGGAAAGTACAAGAGTTTGAGATCCAGTGAACAAAAAGTTATTATTAAAAATGGTAAAGTGTGTGATTATCAGGTGCAAATGTGGAATGCAGTTACAAGCAATCAGGCACTTATAAATGTAAATTTATTATTGTTCCTAAAGATGAAAAAATAATAAAACTGGCAAATACCGCTTTTTCGCGATGAAATCAAACTAAAAGGGGGGATGCAATCTGTCATAAACATTTCGACCTTGATGACCTTATAAGGGAGAGTTAATATATATTAATATTAATATTTGACCATTGTTTTGTATTGTACAAATTAATTTTTTAGAGAATATATACTTAAAAACTTAATTTTTCCAATATAAAAAAATGCAGACAAAAAAGACAGTCTGTTCTATTTTTATTAATTTCTATATCAATATAGCACACAAAGTATTATTTAAATTTATATTTGAATTTTCCTTTTCTTAAAGAAAGCCGTTTAAATTTACTTATAATTATAGACGAATTATGAAATTTTTACATTTTTTTTAATTCCTCATAAAATTTGAAACGATAATAAACAATTATTTAAGACTATGATTTATCCTAATTATTGCATGTATAAATATGTTTTTGAAATTTGAAACTATTGTAAGAACGATATCCAATTTACACCAATATTGAAAGTTCAAAATCATAATAAAATTAAAACTCCTACCGACTTGCTTTTTTGCCTAAAATTTTTTATATATTATATAAAAAAAAATTTAATTAATAAAATAATAAAAACTCTGTGCCATACACTGTTCTTTATATATTTAGCGATTTATGAAGACATTTTATCAATGTTTCACCATTGGTATACTATTTTAAATGTTCCTTTCTTATGCCATTTTTTTATAAAAACAGCAAAAAATAGTCTTAGCTGAAAAATAAAAACTCCATGACTAAAACAATCAATTCAATTTTACTCTAAAATTTAAAAAAGGATTATTAAAAATTACAATCATTTTCAAATACTTTATTTTCCATTAAAGCTTTTCAATTTCATCTACTGTGAAAAGCCTTACTTTTCAATAAATTTATCTTATGCAATTAATGTAAAAATTATAATATTTCAATTGTTAACAAACCAATGATTAAACTTCAAGGAAAAATAAATTTGTCCAATGATTAAACTTCAAGGAAAAATAAATTTGTATACTAGTTCGTTCTTAGGCTATAAATAATTTTATATTTGTTGCGTTTGTAATTCAAAAGAATATTTTTAAAAGTATTTTTAATATTTAATTATTATTAAAAAATAATTATATCATGTAATATTAATATAATTATTCACTTTAATCAAGACAATAAATAATAATATTAACATTTAAATAGAGATGAAAGAACTTCTATTTGAACTGCCCGCCAAAAAGTAAACCAAATTTTCCTATAAAACTTGAGCAACTTATATTTTTTCATAATCAATTTTGCTTTGAAAAATATGAGAAGCTTTCTTAAGTAGAGTACTGCAGAAGAAAATTCAATAAAATGTTTTTTATTACATAAAAATTGAATTTTTATGTTTTTTCCCGTGCATTTGAATGAATTTCAGCCAGGGGGCTGGTTCAGAATTCTTGAATTTTCTTAAACATACGGCTTTTTTGTAGTGAATTAATCTTTTCCTTTCAAAACTTTTCTTTTTTAGTTGAAAATTTAACTTTTTCGCTAAGAATTCTTGAATTTTATTGAAAATTGGATTTTTTTAGTAATTTAATCTTTTTGTTGAGAAATTCATTTTTTTTTTTAGTTGAAAATGCAAGTTTTTGGTTGCGAATTCTGGAATTTCGTTAAAAAAAATTTTCTCTATAGCAAATTAATCTTTTTGTTTAAAAATTCTTCTTTTTTGGTTGATAATTCTTTTTTTTAATTCAAAATTCTTTAATTCTGTTAAAAATTCGACTTTTTTGGTAGTAAATTAATCTTTTGGTTTAAAAATTAATCCTTTATTTTTGAAAATTTAACTTCCCTTATGAAAAAGAAGTATTGAATCTCATATTCATTTCACAAATAAGCATTGGAAATCCAATACTTTTTTGCGAAAAGAGTACTGGATTCAATACTTACCAATACTCTTTTTTACAGGGGTTTTTGGTTAAGAATTCTTGAATTATAATGAGTTTTTTTTTTATTAACTTAGTCTTTTTGTTTAGAAATTCGTTTTTTTAGTTGAAAATTTAACTTCTTGGTTAAGAATTCTTGAATTTCGCAAAAAATTCGTTTTTTCGGTTATAAATTAATCTTTTTGCTTAAAAATACCTCTTTTTGGTTAATACATAGTTTAATAACTATGTTCTTAAGTTGAACTCCTTCCTTAAAAATTAAAAAAAAGTCTTTCTCTCTTAAAAATTCAACTTTAGGTTGAAAACGCTCAAATTTGATGGAAAATTCGTTTGTTTTTTAGGAAATTTATCCTTTTATTTAAAAATTCATCGTTTTTAGTTAAATTTTGTATAAAATTATCTTTTTTTTATCAAAATTTCATATTTTTTATTTGATTATTCAACTATTTTATATAAAAAAATTCGTCACCTTGTCAAAAAAATCACTAGTATATAAAAAATAAATTAAAAAATTTTAGAAAAAAATTAAGTGTTTTTGGACCATTCTAATGTCTACACAAAATGCAAAATTGGATCAATAAATTTATAATGGAGGGACAAGAAAAGAAAAGAAATTTTTATAAACATGGTATTTATTTAAAATTCTCAATCTCTTAAAATGATAAAAAATTCTCTAAATTATTAAATAATTCGATTCTCATTCGTATTCAGATTCCATAAGCGTGTTAAGTCTTTTTTCAATTATTATTGATACTTTCCCGAATCTTGAGGTCTTACATTTTTCGTAAACTGCAGCGTAATCAGATTCTGGATTTTGTGAAAGAAGAGCAATCCTTATTAATTTCTTTCTGATTATTTCCACAACGAAGTCTGGAACACTAATAAATATATTTTTTCTTACTAAAGAAAGAGATTTTTAGCAAAATAAAAAATGTCGGGTTACTCAAGCCCATTTTTTCAAAAAAAAGTCCTTATTTTATTTAAATTGTACGTCAAAGTAACAGAATCCATTAGTAGTGGCAATTTAAATAAATTAAGACATTTTTTGCAAAATTAGTCTTGAGAGTTATAATCAAATAAGCAATTTTTGCAAAATTTAAAGGCCCTAAAACTTTTTTTAATAGTGTGAAAATGCCATAGGTTTATTTGATTAAATTGTGTCCATTTAATCAAAAAGTTGTTATAAGTTTCATAAATATTTTAAAAATCTTAAATATACCTTTCTTTCGCACTTAACATTTTTGGGAACTGTGACCTCCAAAAATGCCAGGGTGGGTATTTCATATTTTCTACGCCATCCACTGAAGTGAACAATGATATTTGCGCTGTTACAATTACCAGAATGGAAACGGGAATTTGCGAAAAGTATTCGTTTAGCAGTATCAGATCAATCTGAAAAACAATTAAATTAAACTAATATAAATGAATAATCGACAATCGCTGGTTCTGTGGTTCGATTCCGAGTGGATTAAAGTAAGTAGATCTTTTTTTAAATTTAATTTTAAAAAATTATCTTTTATCAATTCAGAAATGACGTTAAGTCTTCTTCTGTTATTTGAAGAGTTAACTTGATCGATAGTGTTGATTTATAATTTCACGGATTGTGGAAATATATTTACACAGATTGATGATAACTGTCTATGATGATAATACAGATTCCTTTAAATTACTCATATCAAAAATGTAACACCAGGTTTTAGATACCGTCTATTTCTGGAAAAAGTTTCTTCTTTCGATCGCTCTAATAGCTTAATGAGAAAGCACGCTACCAGCAATGAGAAGTCCTGTGGTTCGATTCCCAGTGGAGCGAAGTCAGCACATCTTTTTTCGGAAAAAATTAATTTTCTATCTAGTCAGAAATGACTTCAAGTATTTTTCTGATATTTGAAGAGTTAAGTTGCTCGATAGTGTTGATTTCTAATTTCACGGATTGTGGAATGATATCTACACCGATCGATGTTAACTGCCTGATGATAATACAGATTTCTTTAAATTACTCGTATAATAAATGTAACAACTGGCTTGAGATAACATGCATTTATGAAAAAAGATTCTTCCTTCGGTCTCTCTAATAACTTAATGGGAAATCACGCGACCGAAAATCAGAAGTTCTTTGGTTCGATTCCCAGTGGAGCGGAGTGAGTCGATCTTATTTAAGAAAAAAATTAATTTACGAAATTAATTTTGCATCTAGTCAAAAATGACTTTAAGTATTTGTCTTTTACTTAAAGAGTTCACTTTATCGACAGTGTTGATTTCACGGATTCACGGAATTTTACGGATTGTTGAACGACATTTACACTGATCGATGGTAACTCTCTTTAATGATAATACAGGTTCCTTTAAATAAATAAATAAATAAGATCTCTGTGGAAAATAATTTTAAATTTATGATTATAGACAACACAGCCTCACAAAAAAAATGTCCGGATCTGGTAACAAGACACATGTATTCCTATGGATTTTGGGGCGCTGAATTCAAATTCGGTATCAAAAATCACCCATCACGTCATTGTTGAGCCATAACCTCAAAAAATGACGAAAAATCATG
>NC_046660.1:62142711-62157392 GCF_010883055.1 Belonocnema kinseyi
ACTTTACCCAACAGAACCTGACCTCACCTAACCTGAATGAACAGAAATTTATTGAACTACACGTAAAGCTCTGGAAGCATATTTTCCCAGTAGCAAATGTGTACTACATCGAACGGGTCAACTCGAGCCTAACCTAGAAATAAATCTAACTTAGCCTAACCTAACCTCACGAAACACAATTAAACTGATTGTGTTGTCCCGTTGTGTTTGCGATACCGTTTGAATCAGCTTGGGCTTAACCTGCAAAGAGGTCAAACCTATCCTAACCTAAAAAAACCTGACCTAACCTAACCTAAATTAACTTCACGTAACACAATTAAACTCATTGTGTTGTCCCGTTGTGTTTGCGGTACCGTTTCATTCAGCGTCGGCTTAACCTACATAGAGGTTTAACCTATACTAACCTAACAAAACCTAACCTAACCTAGCCGAATATGAAGTGAGCAGTTTGCGAAAATCAATCGACGAGGAAGTGAAAAGTCTTTACGAAAAGTGTTTTGATCGTAAATTGCTGCACCAAGAAACAAAATGGGTTCCTCACGTCATTTGCAATTCCTGCAAACTTATGTTGTATCGTCTAAAAAATTTAAACAACGAAAAGTACCGCAAGTACTTTACACCAACCACATGGAAAAAACCCGTTATTGCGAAGGACTGCTACTTGTGCATGAATTCCGTCAAAGGGTTCAACGCCAATAATGAAAATAACATTTCATACATTAATGTGTGCACAGTCACAAGAGCAATTAAAATCAATAAAAATGCACGCCAGACTGATTTAAGCGCTTTAGAAGATGATAGAATGGAAGTTGAAAGTCAACGTCATGGAGGTGGTAGTGAAACCAGTGATCGAACAGAAAATAGTTCTAATGATTCCGATGAAAATGACGAAAAAGATGACGAATATGGCGTGCATAAAATGAAATTGAAGGTTCCAATATTAGTATCGCAACTAGAACTGAATGATTTTATTAGAGATCTTGGATTATCGAAAGACAGCCATGCTTTATATGCCTGTGGAATAGCAGAGATCGATCCAATCATTACAGCAAAAAACATTGGCCTTTAAGAGATTCATTCAAACCTGTTTCACATAATATCATCAACCAAAGCCTCGTTGATCCAGAAAAAATTTTACTACCATCCCTCCACATAAAGCTTGGGCTCATGAAGCAATTTGTCAAGGCGTTAGACAAAGATGGACAATGCTATAAGTATATATCCCTTAAATTCCCTAATGTTTCAGACGCTAAATTGAAAGAAGGAGTCTTTGATGGACCACAGAATCGAATATTGACAAGAGATACTAATTTCGCGAGCCACATGACGAAAATTGAAATGGACGCTTGGGAAAGTTTTAAAGCAGTAAACGAAAATTTCCTCGGTAACAAAAAAAGTCCAGACTACGAGAATATTGTTGCGAAAATGATGAGAAACTACAAAAAGTTAGGCTGCTTGATGAATTTAAGATTTCACTTTCTAGATTCCCATCTGAATAAGTTTCCAGAAAATGTTGGTGATTACAGCGAAGAACAAGGGGTACGTTTTCATGAAGACATAAAAGTGATGAAACAACGATATCAGGGTAGATGAGACGAGGTCATGATGGTTGATTTTTGCTGGATGTTGAAAAGAGAAACGAATGTACGTCTTAAACGTAAGCGTAACCTTTACACACACATTTAAGACTGAAAACCGTACGCTTACACAGCTACACGTGTGGTTGAATTTCATTCGGCTAGGTTAGGTTAGGTCAGGTTTTGTTAGGTTAGGATAGGTTAAACCTCTATGCAGGTTAAGCCAAAGCTGAATGAAACGGTACCGCAAACACAACGGGACAACACACAGAGTTTAATTGTGTTACGTGAAGTTAATTTAGGTTAGTTTAGGTTAGGTTTTCTTAGGTTAGGATAGGTTAAGCCTCTATGTAGGTTAAGCCGAAGCTGAATGAAACGTTACCGCAAACACAACGAGAAAACACAATCAGTTTAATTGTGTTTCGTGAGGTTAGGTTAGGTTAGGCTAGGTTAGATTTATTTCTAGGTTAGGCTCGAGTTGACCCGTTCGATGTAGCACACATTTGCTACTGGGAAAATATGCTTCCAGAGCTTTACGTGTAGTTCAATAAATTTCTGTTCATTCAGGTTAGGTGAGGTCAGGTTCTGTTGGGTAAAGTAATGTTAAATAAGTTGATATCAGGCAAGGGTTGATCCTTCACAGTTGTCGACATGTGTTTGAAGTGAAGATTTGCATCACTGGCATTATTTTGAAATTTATTTGCCTCAGTGCATGATTTTTCGTCATTTTTTGAGGTTAAGGCTCAACTATGACGTGATTGGTGATTTTTGATACCGAATTTGAATTCAGCGCCCCAAAAGCCATAGGAATACGTGTGTCTTGTTACCAGATCCGCACACTTTTTTTTTGTGTGGCTGTGCAATTAAACAAAAAGCTTACCATATAAAGTGAAGTGTAATACATTAATTCGTATGGATAATCATCGTCCACATTTTTTAAACAAAGGACCACCATTGAAATTGGATCAGGAAAGGAGATTTCAAAATTTAGTGTCTTCAGAATATCCTTTTCGCAATCGATTATTAATTTTTCTATTCCATTCTTGTCATTTTTCCATCTCATCAGTTTCTTAATCTAAAAAAATATTTTAGATATAAAATAAAAATATCATTTCTCAAAAAGAAGAGAGAAAGACGGGGGCTTACAAGAAGAAGTCAAAAAACACTTTTTTGACTAGAAGCAATAAGGAAATTTTCACAAAAACAGGAGAATAAATTCTTTCAAATAATATTAATGTAGTTACTATATTAAAATAAATTCAAAAACGCCCTAAATCCCTAATATTTTAAGTAAAAATATTGTGGTTTTAACAAAATATATTATTTTCAATCACATAGTTGAATGTTCAACCAAATAGATTAATTGCCTACTGAAACAAAAGAATTTAAAACGAAATACATTAATTTTCAATAAAATGGATACAATTTCAACCAAAAAAGACCAATTTTCAACAACAAAATTTAATTTAGAAAAAACCAAATTTTTTAACTCAAACAAGAATGAACATTTGAATCAAATTGGTGCATTTTCAATCCATAAAGATGAATTTTGTACCGAAAAATATAAATTTTCAACAGAAAAACTTAATTTTAAAGAAAATTGTTTAATTTTTAGCCAAATAGTATAATCTTCCACCAAATTGGTCAAATTTTAAACACAAAAAGATGGATTAAGGAAAATAGATCAGCCTTTAACTCAATAGTTGAATTTTTAACTAAAAATGTTAATTGTCTACAAAATAAATCCATTTTCAAAAAATAAGTTCAATTTTTAACCAAGAGAGATTTTAAGTCAACTAAGAATAAAGATTTCAATAAAATTTTTGAATTTTGAAACCAAAAGAAAAAGCACAAATCTTACATCCAAGAATATAAATTATCATGAAAAAACTTAATTTTAAACCAAATTATTGAATTTTCATTCAAATAATATATGTTTCTATTAAAATGGTTAAATTTTCAACACAAAAAGACGAATTTCAACAAAGTTGATGAACCCTGAATACAGTAGTTAAATTTAAACAAAATTAATTCCTCACGAAAAATGTAACAGTTAATATTGCAACTGAAAAAATATCTATATTTTGAATTAAAAACAGTCAAATTATTCAACAACGAAAAATTGCAACTAAATCTTTGAATGCACAACCAAATTAGATTTATTTTGAACCAAAAAGTTGCCTTGTTAATGAAAAAATAATAATTTCCTACCAAAATAGATTAATTTTTAAACCAAAACTACGAATATTCAACAAATGAATTGAAACTTCAACCAAAATGTAATAATAAAATTTTAAGTTTAAATAATAATTTTTCAATTAATGAAACCGGAAATATGAACTTCCAACAAAATAGATGAATTAATTGTCAACTGCCAACAAAAAAACGGACATTCAACAAAATAGATAAAATTTTCAAATAAAACTTGAATTATAAACTAAAATAATTTAAAGGTGAACCCTAACAGTTAAATTTTCAATCCGAAAATATCAATTATTAACAGAAAGGTAATTTCCAACAAGATAGATCAATTTTCTACCAAAATAATGAGAAAATTTGTTAAATTTAAAAAGGTCATTTTTTAACTAATTACTGGAATATTCTACTAAAAAGATGTAAATGCTTAATCAAAATTAGATAAGTTAAATTTCCAATTCAAAAATTAATTTAAAAAAACAACAGAAGTTTCAACAAAATAGTTCAGGTTTGAACTAATATGATAAATCGTAAACGAACAAATGAATTTTTACAAAATAGATGAATTTAAAAACGAAATATAATATACATTTCCCATAAAAAAGTTAATTTTCGGCCAAAAATAAAATATTTTAATTTTAAGTTAAAAAAATTAAATATCAAGTTTCAACAAAAGAACGAGCATTCAACAAAATAGTTAAGATTTTTACTGAATTTTAAATTTGGAACTAAAATTGTATAATGCCCATTGCCCAATAAGAAATTTTCTACCAACATAATGAACATAATAGTTCAATTTTCTACAAAGAAAAAGACAAATTTTGATCAAAATTCATAAATGTTCAACCAAATAGTTTAATTTTCAATTAAAAAGTGTAAGTTTTCAACCACACATAGATAAGTTGAATTTTCAGTTTAAAAAAATTAATTTTCATTTAAAAAAATCTTAACAAAATAGTTTATTTTTTATTTTCAACCAAAGATACTTTAACCGAACAGAATTTTTTATTTAGGAACGAAAACCAGATTTTCGAATTCTCAAGCCAAAATGACAATTTTTCCATAAAACAGTGGAATTTTTAACCGGAAAATATTTGCTTCAAAATAACTTTTTTGTTGACAATTTTTTCAGGAGAAAAGTTACTTTAACGCAAATAGTCTAACTTTTTGCCTGAATAATTGGATTTTTAACAAAATAATTATGTTTTAATTCAGATAATAAAATTTTCGACTAAAAAATTTGATTTTTCAACCAAAAATATACTAGTAGACTTTTCAACACAACAACAAAACTTGCATGTGAACACATTTGAATTTTGTTATTGGCTTTTATTAATTCTGTTCGTATTGAAGTGGAAACACAGAAAAAAGAGAGACGCGAGAATATTTTTGATTAAATTTTTTCTGAAAAAAGATTGTATCCTTCACGTCGAACTTCCGATTGTCGGTCAGGAGCTTTTTCCTGAAGCTGCTAGAGACATCGAAAGAAAAATGCTTTTTCAGAAATACACGTATTATTTTTCCAGGGGTTACACATTAAAATTTTCCAAGGAATCTGTATTATCATCAGGGAATAACGAAAAATTGGTAATGTCTTTTCAGACTAGATGAAGCTACTATACAAAAATTTGTTTAATTAATTTTGTCTGAAAAAAGATCTTCTACTTCGTGGTTCAATTCCCAGCGGAGCAAAGGAGAAGATATTTTTTCAGAAAAGATTTAATTTAAAAAAAGTTTAATTTATAACTCCATCAAGTCTGAAAAGACGTTAAGAATTTCTGTTGTTTTTGTATGATAAAACTGATTCCTTGCAAAATTTGAATACGTGACACCTAGAAAAATAATACGTGTATTTTTTTAAAAGGATTCTTCTTTCGATCTCTCTAGTAGCTTAATGGAAAAGCAACCGACCGTCAATCGGAAGTTCTGTGGTTCCGTTCCCAGCGGAGTGAAGGAGATCTTTTTTCAGAAAAAATCTAATTACAATTTTTTTTTAATTCATTGCTCCATCTAGTCTGAAGCGATATTAAGAAGTTCTGTTATTCTCTTATGATAATACAAATTTCTTGAAAACGAGAATAGGGATAGATGTGAAAGCCACAATAAATAAAAATTAAGTTAATTTTCCACAGTGCACAAGCGTACAGATAAATAAGAAAATGCAAAACATAAATCACTTACACTTGGAATATCATCATAGGGATGAAGTCTCTTTAAGGAGATCCATAAAGCAGATAAATTAATAAACTCTAATTCCCAATCCTCTTTAACATTTTTTAAATCTATCATTGCATCAGAAATTCTCACACTTTGAAAAATAACGTAAGATGGAAAATTAGACTCCGCCTGAAAATTAAATACAAATATTTATTAGTTCACAAAATTATGAGGAATTAATTAATAATTGATTTGCTAAATTATAAATATTTACGGCAAATTTCAAAAGATTTTTTATCGACAATCTCCTCTGCTCAGCAGAAATATTTTTTGTTAAAAATGTGGGAGATAATTTGTGATATGAATCCAGTTCCAGCTGGAATTCAATAAAGTCGTCTTTGTATTCCGTATTGTATGACAAATTTCGATCTAAATATCCACTTTTTGCTGTCTTGGATTTTGTACAGCTTCTGTGATCGATTTTTATCTGTAAAAATTTTTTTTCTTTTTGTTCCAATCATATCAAGGCACAAAAAAGTCCCCTGATTATGAATATCTTATTTATTTTTTTACAGGTATGTTTAAAATTTTTTATAGTTGTACCACCGAATTATAAAAATATTTTAAAAATTACATTGTATATTAGGATTAGTTAAAAAAAATACAAAGTCAGAAATGTAACTTTTTAAAAAGCAGCGAATTAAGGCCCTGAAAAATAAATTTAATTTGGATTCGATATAAAAATGCCTTAATTTTTCGCGTTATCAAAATATGCCTGAAAAAATTCTTATTTTCGTGAATTTTATATTTTCGTGGATGTTAATTTTTTAAAATATTTCTCGAGGCCTCAAACCACTCTAAATTTGCACAAATTACAAATTTTTTTAAACTTACAGAAATATAAAGGGAATTTTTTCAGATATCTAGAACGTTTCTACTGGTGAAAATAGTTTAACATTTTTTTATTAGGCCATGAAATCATAAGTGTAAAAAAATTGTAATAAATTTGGTAAGAATTGAGCTTTTGATTTTCTAAATTATTCTTTTTTAACTGATTTAAAATATTATGCTTATCTTGAGGATGGTTTAGTGATAAAAATTCTCTAGAAATAAACTGATAAGTTATAAATAATATTAAAATTCAGTTTAAAACATTTTTTCTTTTGAAATTTAAAAAATCAGTTTAAAAAATAAAATATTGTCCATATGTTTTAAAATTATTTACAAAAAAGAGGAGTCTACTAATCATTAATAATACTCTTTGATTGGACTGCAAATATAAATCTGTAAAAATTCATAGAGTCTTTTGAGGCCCCCAAAAATTAAAATTTACTATTCAGGATTCTCATACTCTACTTTTTCTCATAGTTCCACTTTCGATTTCCAAAATTTTGTTTTTTGAACTACCCTATTTTCTATATCTAGATTAGATCTATTTAAGGAAAAAGAAATCTTCTGTCCATAAATCCATAAATTGTCAAAGATTACTAAATTTTGTTTCAATTAATCCTGAACATTGAGGAATTTCATATATAAAGATTATTATAAATACAGTAAATTGCATACGACCTACCCTACCAAAAAAAGTACAAGATGCACATTTTGTTTAAATCATAGATGCTTAAACTGATTTTATAAATGATTTTATTGATAAATAATGAAATTGTAAAAAATATGGTCGAAACAAAAACTGGCTAGTATTTCGTAAAAATAATCAAGATATTCGCAATCAGGGGACTATTCAATGTTTTTAACATTTTTTTTACCTATTAAGAGGCAGTTCAAAAACTGCTAATCACTATTACATTTTTGAACTATTTTGTTAAAACTACCTTCCGTTTAATTACAAATTAATTATTTTTTTATTAAAGATTTAAATAATACATTTTTGGCTGGAAATCGATTAGTTCTTGTTAAAAATTCACCTATTCTTCGTAAGAGATTGAAATTTGTTTTTGAGAAATAATTTTTTCTTCTGAAAATTTAACTAACCCATTTTTTATTCAACTGTTTGATTGAAAGTTGAACTACTTTGATAAACGTTCTATTTGTTTGTTGAAAACTAAAATATTTTGTTGACAATTCATTTTTTTTTATTTGAGAATTAATTTATTAACTGATAATTTAACTTTTCCATGTTTTGTTAAAAACTGGTGTCTATTGCCCAAAAGTTAAACTATTTGGTTGTAAATGCAAAAGTTTTGATCTAAAATTAATTTTATTGCTCATTGCGAATTCAACTATTTTGCTGAAGAATCATCTTTCTTGGGTAAAAATTCACTTTTTCGGGTTTGAAACTCAACTTTTTTTTTAACATTTAACTTTTTAACTCAGAAACTTAATTCTTTCGTTGAAATTTAATCTCTTTTGTTGATCCAATTACTTGTTTAAAAATTTTATTAATTTGTGAAGCATTCATTTTATTAGTGGAAGATTTAACAGTTATTTGAACATTCTTTCTTTGTTTTTAATTTAATTTTTTAAACTGAAAATTTAACATTTCCATTCTTGGTTGACAATTTTTTAGTTAAAAATGCAACTAATTCTAATAATTGAAAATTCAAGAACTGGATTGAAAGTTGGACTACTGTAAAAATACATTTTATTCATTTGTTGAAAATGATTATTTTCAGGTTGAAAATTCAACTATTGGGTTGAAAACTAAATTGCTGGTTAATAATTTACATTTTTGAGTAGCAAATTTAATTTTTTCGTTTAAAATCTGTCTTTCTGGCTTAAAAATTCAATCATTTCGTTGACATTTTTTTTCAATTCTTAGTGAAATATGTTTCATGAAGGAAAATCAATTTCTCTTCGTAGAATTTTGTTCCTTTTTATTTAAAAGTGCATTTGTTTGGTTCAAATTTTGTTGTTTTGGTTAAAAATGCTACTGCTTTGTTGGAAATTTTGTTCTTTTCGTTTGTACGTTTGCCTATTTGATGTAAATGTAACTGTTTGTTTGATAATTGATTTTCATTTTTGAACATTAACTATTTTGTTTAGAAGTCATATATTCTGTATCAAAATTCAACTGCTTTGTAAAAAATTCGTCTTTCTCATGAATAATTTTTTTTGTTAAATATTGTTTTTTAATTATTTTTATTTGTTAAATATTGGACCATTTAGAAGAAACTTTTTTTAAAGTATATTTGTTGTTTTATCGTTTTTAGGTGGAGAATTCAACTATTTGGATACAATTTTGGTTATTTTGTTAAAAATTCAAATGTTTCGTTAAAGAGTCATCTTTTCTGGTTCAAATAAACTGCATTGAAAAATAAAATCTTGATTGATTGAAATATTATCATTTACATTTTCCATTAATAAAGGGAGTGTCATTTTTTTTTTTAATAATTTTTTAAATGAAGGTCATGATCTGAAAATCAAATTTTTTAATTTGAAGGAATCCAATATTTTCCCTGTTTAAAAAAAAAACGACTATAAAGTTTTCACAGCTAGCAAGAGTCGAGACCGCAACCTTCCGGCTACTATCCTGACGCGCTACCACTCAGCCAGTTAGAGGTATTTTTCTAGACCACAATACAGGTAGCAAAAAGTTTGAAGTCCTTTTTCTTGAAACTACTCAAATATTATGTCCTAGGGTTTTCACAATTTTACCATGGGGCTGTGACCCTACGTAACCCAAATTAGGAATGCAAACCAGAAATATACTGCCTGGTACTTTCTTTGTGAGTATTCATCTTTTAGAACTACAGTGAAAGTTTGCATATTTGAAATCTTGCCATTTGAAATTTCGCTTATTTGAAGTCCCTCATACACGGTTATTTCATATTGTGCAGTCCCCCCTCCTCCGTGTAAGGTCCTCGTACGCTCTCCTTCGCTTCAGTAGCTGACCAATTAAAAAGAGGCCCGAAGAGCGGGAAGTCTTCGTTGGTTTAAATTGAGTAAATATTTATCAATTTTAAATCGACCTGTTCTTTCCGGTACATCCGCAGTTGGAAAAGTTGCTTACAGCACGCGAATCGATAAAAGGCCAGGGCAGCCAATAAACGTCACTTCACGAAGATAACCTGAATTTCGCGGTAGAGATGGGGGCTTCTGCAGCCTTTAAATTATCGGATGTGTACGTTTCAAGGACGTTCAAATATGCGAGCTTTTCTTGTAATTTGAATGTGCTTTATTAAAAATTAAAATCTTTTTTGGTTATAATATCAACTATTACATTTTTTATTAACTATTTTGCGAAAAATTAGCCTCTTTCGACTAAAAGTTCAACTATTTGGTAGTTAGTGCAACTGCCTGTTTGAAAATGAATTTTTTTAAATTCAATTATTTAGTTAAAAATATTTAAAAGTGGTTAGAAGTTAGGCTATTTTTTAGAGAATTGAATAATTATATTCACAATTCAATTTTTTTGTTTTGAAATTATCTTTTTTTATGATTTCGTTGTTTTTAGTCCAAATTCACTTTGTTGGGTTTAATACTCGTACTCAACCGTCTTCTAAAATATGCAACTTTTAAGCTTTAAAATCGACTCTTTCGTTGAAATTTCATTTCTATTTGTAGAAAATGGCTTCTTTTTACTTGAAAATTAATTTTCCTGACTTAAAATTCAACTACTTGATTGGTAGTCGAAATTAGTTAACAATTTATTTTATTTGTTCACAATTTAACTATTTTATTGAAAAATTTGTATTTTTAGGGGAAGTAAGAAAGGGAAAGTTCGAGGGGGAGGAAAAGTGAGAGGAGGGCTAATAGAAGGAAGTAAGGGGAGGAAAAATAAGTTCAAGTAAGTGGGAGGGAGGCGCGAAGAAAAGTGAGGAAGAGTATTAAAGAGTATTAAAAAAACTAAAAATAAATAATTTTTAAGAAAAATGGAATAATTCAACAAGCTTAAGAGCTAAACAATTTAAAATACAAAACATTTGCCAACGTATTAAAAATATATCATACAATAACAGTTGAAACGTTAATATAGACTGACAACTTTTATTTTTTCAAATATATATTTTTAAAATTATTCATCTGAAAATATATTAAAGAATATAAAATACAATATCTTTTCCAAGGAATGACAACATGTAATAAAATAAAATTAGAAATGTAAATATGAACTGACTACTTTTAAGGAATTTTCCGTAAGATTAACCACTTTTCCAGTTTTTTAAATAAATATTTTCAAGATTGTTCAACTGAAAATATATGAAAGAAAATAATTTTTTTTCAAAAAGAGAATAAAAATGAAATCTTCAAAATCTTGTAAGTAAAAAAATGTAAAAATCAGAATCTTTACCAAGAAATAAAAAAAATAGAATTAAGTGAAATTAAGAAAATAAATACGGACTAAATACTGCAAATGAATTTACCATAAAATTAACTCCTTTTCCAGATTTTTAAAAACTAATATATAAAATATAAAAATAAAAGAGACAAGATTTAAAAAAAAATAAAAATGCTTAAAGAAAAGTAAAAATTAAATTCATAATTAATAATAAATAAATAATCCCTTTTTTAAATCATTATTCAACTAATTGGTTGCAACTGCAACAATTTTGCCCATTTTATTAATTTTATTAAATTATATTAAAAATAATTTATTCTCCTATAATTCTCCTATTTGAGTGAAAAATCACTCTATTTAAAAAAAGTTTTTCAACATAGTGTGGCGTATATTTTTAACGGTCGCTTAATATTTTTGATTTTTCTTGGACAAACCTGATTTGTTGCTACTGAACGTGAATGCTGAGGTGTAATAGTTTTATTGTTGTTCACACTTTTAAGTATTTCCACTCGAGGATGCTTCAGCATTTCCGTTGAATTTTGATAAGCAGAATTTTTTGAATCAGTTGAAATTGTTCTTGCATTTGATTTAATACTTATCACATTAATATTGTGGTTCCTTTCTGATTTGGAGACATATACTGAACACCTTTCTGTAACACATTTTTTTTGGAAAATAAAATTTAAGGAGTATTAATTAATTAAATTGTTTTAAAAACCTTAATATTTTTCTAGAAAGTTCATATTAAATTTTTTAATTAATTTAAATTCCTCTACAAAATGCAAATGCGCGATTTTACAAACGACATTAATAATAATTAATTAATTATATTAATAATAATAATAATTAATAATAATATTAAATATTTTTTTACATTAATATTAATAAAAAAACTTACTCTTAATACGACCATCAGAACTTTTCCTTACAAACCCGATTCCCTTAGAGTTGACATATGGTGACAAACAATTTTTATGATAATTACTTTTCGGCGTGATACTTGCCACATGAATAATTTTTGTTGACACGAAATTATTTTCCATTTTCGGTGATTTTTTAATAGTTAATTTTGTGCTTAACTTTTTGTTCATTTTTTTTATAACAAAATTTGAGTTTTATTTTCTGCAACTTCGAAGCGTTTCACTTAACTCAATCGAATGATTCTCTTCACCATAATATTTACAATTGCCATCTACCGTTCACAATAATGCTACCACGAATGAAAAATAATACAATTGATATCAAACTGAAACTAGAGTGGTCAGATGGCTTGATCGGAAAATCAGGAAAATAGTTCAATTTTTAGCCAAAGAAATTAACTTTAACGCAATATATGAATTTTTAACTAAAGAAGATAAATTTTGCACCAAAAATGGTTTAAATAAATTTTTAGTTAGAAAATTAATTTACAACCAATTAAGAAGGTTTTTTTACCGCAATAGTTTTTCAACAATAAGGTTTTTGAATTAAAATAATGTATCATCAACAAAAAATTATTTTTTAACAAATCTGTTACATTAAATAAAAAGAATTTTCAACTGAAATCAGGAAGCTTTGACCACAAAAATAATTTTAAACCAAAATTTAAACAAAAATCCAATCAAGTGAAAACGAATTTTCAAATAAATTGTTATTTTTTCAACCGGAGAAAAAGTTATTGAATTAAAATGTTAAGTCATAAACAGAAAAAAAGATTTTTTAGCAAATAAGTTACATTCATAACCAAAGAAATAAATTTTTCACTAAAATGAGAAATCTTTAGTCCAAAAAAATTAATTTTAAACCAATTAGTTGAATTTTTCGTGAAAAATATATATTTGCATCCATACAGAATAATTTTCTAACAGAAGAGAAAAATTATTGACAAAATACATGAATTTTCAACAAAAAAATGGAACAGTTAAATTTCTTGTTAGAAAATTAAGATTCAAACAATTAAAAACGAATTTTCAGCAAAATAGTTAAATTTTATACCAAAAAAAAAATTGAATTGAAATGATAAATTATCAAGAAAAAAAATGAATTTTTAACAAAGTAATTACATTTTTACCAAAATAAATTAATTTTCAACTAAAATAAGGAATTAAAAAAATTATTTTTAATCAAATAGTTAACAAAGCACATGAATTTTTAACTGAAAAAGATCAACAAGATTACTGTTTTTAAAATAACAAAATTTAACGAAATAGTTCAATTTTTAGCCTAAGAAGTTAACTTTCAAGAAAATACATGAATTTTTCACTAAAAAAAAACACATTTTTAACCAAAAATGGAATAAATACATTTTTAGTTAGAATTTAGTTTTCCGCTAATTGGAAACAAATTTTTATCACAATAGTTACATTTTTAACAAAAAAGAGGTTGTTGAATTAAAATAATGAATTATTTTTAACATTTCCAAAATGTACAAATTTTTAACCGAGAAATAAATACATTTTTAGAAAATGGACATGCGTTTTTAACTAATTAACAAAAAATTAATTTGAAACAAAATAGTTGAACTTTTGAGCAAAAAGATAGGCTTTTAACCATAAAAACTACTTTTCTACAACAACATGAAAAAAAAGACAAATTAAAAAAAATACATAGAATTTCAAATAAGAAAGATAAAATTTTAACCTTAAATGTAATATTTATATTTTTAAATAAAAAATACATTTTTCAAAACAAAATTTTTTCTACCAAAGTAGTACACTTTTTAGCCAAAAAAAATTAAGTTTCAACAAATTAAAAAAAGTTTTCAAACAGAGAGGAAATAGTTAAATTTTCAGTTGAAAAAATAATTACCAACCAATTAAAAACTGATTTTCAAGAAAATAGTTAGAATGATGAATCATCAACAAAAAGAATACTTTTTATCGATTCAGTGAGATTTTTAAGCAATGAAATTTATTTCGAACTAAAATCAGGAATCTTTAACAGCAACAAAATTAATTTTAAACAAAATTAATTTTAAACGAAATAGTTTAATTTTGAACCAAAAAATTGTCAATTATAAAACTTAATTTTCTATAACAAAGACAAAATTTTAACAATATACATGACTTTTCAACAAATACTGACATTTTTAACCAAAGAAATAAGTTTTCAGCGATGATAAGAAATTTGTAACCGAAAAAATTAGCTTTGGTAGTTACATTTTTTATCCATAAATTTTTTTATAACCACAAGCGTTCATTTTTAACGAAAAAATGCACATTTTTAACAAAATTCATGAATTTAGGACTAAAAAAGATCAATTGTCAGCTAATAATGGAATAGTCTTTTTTCAATTAAAAAATTAATTTTCAATCAAATAAAAAAGAAGGTAGTTTCACTTTTAAATTCGCAGTTAAATTTGAAACAAAAAATTTAATAATGTTGCTATTTGAACTCAAAAGTTTTTTAATTCGAAACTACAAACAGTTGTGTTTTTGATAATAGATTTTATGCTTTCACGATGATTCATTTTGATAAAAAGAGATATTTCGGGTTTCACTCGTGTAAAAAACTACTACGAATTGTTTGCCGAC
>NC_046660.1:62157492-62179608 GCF_010883055.1 Belonocnema kinseyi
AGGTCAGCCCTGAAGATGTGAACTGCAATGTTCACGAAACGTCGGCAAACAATTCGTAGTAGTTTTTTACACGAGTGAAACCCGAAATATCTCTTTTTATCAGTTGTGTTTTTAGCCGAAAAAAGAAGAAAAAATTATATAAAAGGATATCAATGTTTAATCCAAGTAGTTGAATTTTCAACCGACAATTTTTTTATCTATACACAAATAAGGAAAGAAATTTGTATCTAATATGTGGAATTTTCATGCCGATAAGACGAATTTTCTGTAAAATAGTTGAATTTTCAAATAAAAAATTTAATTTTTAATCAAACTGTTCATATTCGACCAAATAGTTAAATTTTTAATCCAAAGGGACTAAATTTATAAATAATGCAAATAACTTTTTCGAGGTCAATATTTTTGTTTAAATAATTGAGTGCAATTCAAACATAATGATGTGTACTTTTCAGAACATCTAATTTTTTTATAGGTAATTTGATGCTTTCATTTTTTTTAATTCTACCAAAATTCCACATATGTCAAGTTTTTCAAATAGTATAAATAAAAATCGAGAATATTTGTTTTTTGGGCCGGAAAAATCAGGACATAGCACAAAAAGTAAAAAAATAAGGACAGCTATAGAAAATCAGGACATTTTCTGATAAACCAGGACGTCTGATCGCCCTAACCGCAGCTTCGAATACTAAACCAATTATTATTAAATTGTCAAATTTTTCTAATATAATTTATCTATTATTAATTCTATAAAAATATGTGTATTTAATTTTATTATAGATTTTAATTTGACGTGAACAATCATCTATTTTTTATCTGCCTTTTAGGAATTTTTGTAATGCTTCCAAGATGTTTAAAATTTTGATAAATTATTTTTTCGATAGACAATAAAAATCCTCCTAAAATTATTCCTCCCCCCAAAAGTAAAATCAGAGGCAGTATGTCGATAATTTCCACTGAAGTCCAACCGTCTTTGTTCTGAAATCCATATTCACTTGGTTAATATTTTCATAAATTATTACAAATTTGTTTTTTTTTTGCTAAAGAAATTCAATTTGAAAAGTATTTGTATACCTTTCCGGGTTGAACTGCCCATTCTATGCTGAATAATCTTTGAAGAATCCCACTATCTCTCATCATAAGAATGCTAAATTAAATTTAAAAAATATTTTCATAAATAAATGAAATAAATTGTAGATATTTCAAATTAAAATGTCAATAAAAAAGTCCATTTTCAACCAATTAGTAGAATTATTAACGAAAAATGTAATGCATGATAAATATTTGAACCAAACAAGATTTGAATTTTAAATTAAAATCATAGTTGAAATCGTCCAATAAAGACGAATTTTCATCAAAATAGTTGTATTCATAACCAAAAAAGATTAATTTTCAACCAGTTGCATTCTAAGCAAAAAAAAAATACATTTTTAACAAAAAAGACGGATTTTTTACAAAATAATTAAAATTTCAAACACAAAAATATCAAATGGAAAAAAAGGTAAACATTTAAAATTATTAATTATAAAATATTTTGAAACTTCTATGAAATCCTCAAAAATTTCATCTACTGATTAATTTTCCGACCAAAACATTATGAACAATTCCCCAGGAAATTCTTAAAAAGCTGCAGAATTTGTTTGCTAAAGCTTCAAAAATGTAAATCTTGTTTTCAATTCTGTAACATGTTTTAAATTTTTTTATTATTTTTAGTCTTTTTAAATCATCTAAACCTTCTTATCCAAACGTTTTTAAATCATTCAAATTTTGGAAAAGGATTTTTTTAAGATCCACAAAATAAAAATGAATGTTTGAAAACCTCTTTTTCACATTTTGGAAATATTTTTAAATACTTAAAAAGTCTTCTCTAGAAACTAATTTTTCAACGAAAAAATCATGAAAAATATTCTTGAGCCTTTTGAAATTTTACATTATTTCTGAATCTTTTTAAAACTTCTAAACCTTCTCAATACAACGATTCGAATTTCAAATAAAACTTCTTTAAGTTCTTACAATGTTACTTTTACAAAATTTGCAAAAATCTATTTTTTTTTTTAAAGTTTGTTGGCAACTTTTAAAGATTGAAGTGATTTTTGAGACATTTCAAAACTTCTAAATATCTTTTCAAATAATTTGAAGTTCTCAAGTTTTTTTTTAAATCCTGCAAAATTAAAAAAAATGTCTGAAAATCTTTCTGATTCTCTTACGACATATCTTGAAATTATCACAACAAAAATATGAATCAGTCAAAATTTGTTAGAAAGCTTACTGTCGGTTTTTGTTCATAATTTCATTTTTTTATCTCTTTGAAAGTATGAAAATTTTACAAATTATACAAGTCATTGACAATTAAAAGTCTCTCTTTTATCAATAATATTTCGAAATAATGAAAAAGAAATTTCATTATGAAATAAAGTTACTCATTTTATATTATTGGTTAATTTGGAATTTTTTATCTAACAAATTGATAAATAAACTCTAGTATGGTCACAGGGTTATGAATATAATCCTATTTGTCATTTTTAAAACATGTGGTCAAAGATTTAAAAATATAATTGTTGCCCTTATTATTTAAAAATCATTTGCAAGTAATTCTTATATTTTTAAAAAGCTTCAAGAATAAATTTTTGTTTAAAAATATTTGAAAAAACGTACTTGCTATTAATAATACCCCTATACGGACTCCATTTTCTAACTGCCATTGCTATTGTTGTTTGCATAATTACATCTAAGGGTTCAAGGATACAATTAACTTTTGGCTGCAAAACAGCAACCATGTTATCCATTGTCATAAATGCATAATTTTCTTCCCCACAGACTCTTTTTAATCCTTCCAAATAGTTTGGCGGCATATCGTTTTGATCCAGTACTTTATCGAACATAACTTGAAGCACCTTGTCTGATGTGTTCTAAAAAAAATCAATTTGTAGTTTAAAATATTATCAATAATTCTTGAAAATCATTTTAAAATGCATAATTTACTCTGTCCAAGTTTAGGTTCTGTTGCATTATAAATTATCTTTCGTCGTTAATGCGGATTCATCAGCAAGACTTCTATAAAACGGTTCTGTTCAAAATCGAATGTCGGAAAACAGGGATCTGTCAGTTACCGACAGTCAGTAATTGAATAGTCAGTAAGGAATGTCATTGACGTGCGATCTTAATTCTATCAACAAGGATGTTTCCTGCAATGCCGACCGAGACATCTAGAAGCTTCTAGAAACCTCTAGGAACATCAAGAAACATCTAGAAACTTTAGAGTATAGAAAATTATTCAAAATTGTCAGAGATCACATCAAAACTTCTAGAAGATTCAATTATTTTCTGAAAACCGGTGAATCTTCAGAATGTAAAGTCTCGATTGGTTCTGCGTAGACCATCCTTGTTGGGCAGGTCAAGATCAAATGCCAGTGTATTACCCTACCGCAAGTTTAATTACGGACTGTCGGTAACTGACCGGTCACTGTTTTACCGATATTTAGCCTTGAACAAAGCCGAATTACTGCTGCGGAATTTGCATTATCGACGAGAGGTAATTCAGCATGACAATGAAATTTAATCATGAACCGAACCGGTGTCAGAGAACCGACTTAGGTGTACTACTTACGTTTGCTTGCCACATTTTTAATTAATAAATATTCCGATGTTCAAACGATTACTACGAACAAATAATTTTAAAAAACGAACAACTTTTTTGCAAAAAAATGCATCTGATCACTTTCAATGTTCCTTGATACGACATTATGTGATACTTATTAATCTAATTTATCATATTTGAAATTTCTTTAAATTAAAATTTGTAATTGTAGTTCTAAATGCGCGATTGTAAAATAGTTTGGTTTTTGAGGAATTAAAAAGAAAGTTTTTATTTCAAAATCAAGGAGATCATAAATCAATTTTACTTCAAATTAAGGGTTCGTTTTTAATTATTTTTTACTGAATACAAAGCTTAGGTATTGTATATACCTTCCGGTTAAAAAATAAAAATCAAAATAATTTTTAGTCCATTTTCAAACCTGAAGGAAATGAAAAAATTAAAGCTTTATTCAGGCAAAAAGAATCCTGAATTCTAAAGAACATTAATCCATTTCTAATCTTCTTTATTGAAGGTCAAATGTTTTAAAACATGTAACTTAAAATTCTAAAACGAAAAATTCCCTCTTTCAATTGAGAAAACAATAATTGAGCAAAATCTCCTTTCTTCTAACTCAATAAAAATGTTAAAAATACAAAATATCTCTATTCCAATTAAAAATAATTTTTCTTTAAATTCCCTTTTCCAAGTCAAAAATAGATTAAATAACAACACTTGCTAACTTCCAGTTGAATAAAATTAAAATTAATGTAATTTCCCTTTTCCAATTCCGAACAAGGATAAAAAATAAAAAAGTACTCGTTTTCTTTTGAAAATCAAATTGTTAAAAATTTTACAAGTCCCTCTCTCGATTCAGACGGAAATTTAATACCAAAATTTTCTCCCTTCAAAATAAGTTAATAAGTTAATATCTCTGTTCTAGACAGTAGGTAACTGAGTATTACGTGTTTTGTAGGCGTCATAAAATGTTTAAATTTAAAGATTGAAGGGCATGTGATACTTACAAAATTATCGGTTTTACCAGTTTTAGGTTCCCCCGGCTTTTTTCTAGAATAATAAATATTTTCTCTTGAAAATTTAGGAAATGATATCGAACGAGCTAGCGCTAGCGGACGTCCCTGCACTTTTTTTTGTGAGTTAATTCAGAAAAAAAATTATTTTGCTAAATCTGATTAATTTGCATGGCACTTTGGAATTAGTATTGATTTTATCGGTGTTAGAATCCCCGGCTATTTTCCTATATTAATAAATATTTTGTCTTCAAAATCTGAGGAATGATAGCGAAAATGCTAACGGACGTCCATGCACACTTTTTTTGGGTTACTTCCAAAAAATGTTGATTCTGCTTAAAACGTGTGTGTAGATTTCAAGGTTATGTGTGTTACAATTCTCTCCCATAATTATTCTAGAGTGCTCACCGACAGCATCGGTACGACAGAGAACTACATTATCGGAATGACAGAGAGCTGAAAAATGACCCTAACCTCAAAATGATGCACATGCATAACATTTGTATTGAGCTAAATAATTTTGTTGCGTGTTATTATCCATAAAAAAAAGTCCAGGGACGTCCGTTATGGTATTTTATAGCATCTTTGAATTCAGTTTTTTTTTTATTTTCATTTTTGTGGGAAAAAATCCGGGGGAACAGAACTTTATTACAGAATTTATGCTTATGTCTATACTTATGTATCCAAGCTTTAAAATTGATTTAGATTATTATTTATATTTGAAATAGTTGGAGATTAGGGTGGTCAAAAAATTCACGATTAAAAAGGAAATTCCATAATTTTTTCTGAAATCGGTCAAAATTAACTTATGGCCCCGAGATTTTGAAATTAACATTGTTTTTGAAGATATTTGGCAGTTGTTTAAACAATTTTGATTGGTTAAAGAGAAATGGTATGCTGCAAATCGTGAAAAGTTATTTTTTCTGAAATTATTGACACAGGTTACAAATGCTCAATCACAAATGATCAATCACCAAAAATCGAAAATAGAATTTTACGGGTATAAATTTGGACTACTCTATTGGAGATTTCATAAAACTCAAAATACTTTGAAATCTTAAGAAATTCGATTTTTTTATATATCTTTACATTTTTTAAATCTTTTGAAATTCTTTGTAATATTTTGAAATTACTGAAAATCTTTCAAATCCTTTGAAATGCAAAAAATGGTGAGAAATTCATTGCAGGAAAAACAGTATAGGCCTATACGAAATTTCCTACAACAGTTTTCAAATGCTGGGAAAACTGTTGAATTAAAAAAATTTATTTAAAAAATATAAAATGCGTTCTACTTTTAAAAAATCACAGGTCTGGCCTTAATAAATAATTTAGGGGTCGTTACTTGAAAAAAGCTAAAGTCAGAAGAATTTCCGACAACACCAAATCGATAGGTTCCGTCCTTTAAAAGTCCTTCCATAGTTGTGAATGGCATAATAAAAGACTTTACTGCTAAGAAGCTAATTAGAGCAGCTGAGTAAGCCGCTAGAATTATAACACCTGTCATGTGAATGACCAATTGTATCATCATGACTGTGTCTAATGGAGATGCATCCATTCCTGTAATAAAAATTTTCTTTAAATTTAATTCACTTAGCTAGCCAAAGAATTAAAATTACTTAAAATATTTTAGGTGCAATTCAAAAACTACTTCACGCTATTTTAAAAAGTTGAAACCCCCTAGGGTGACGCACACTGAGACAAAAAACCGTCAATTGGAAAAATTGATTTTCAAAAACAATTTATTATCCGTTTTTAGCTTTTTTTAAATTAAAGCTCATAAATTTTCGCATCGAACTCTTATGGCCGATTTTTAAATTTTGGTTTATTTAATAACAAAAATAAAAAACAAAAAATTTTGAATTTTGAAAAATACCGGTTTTAAAAAAATGCTTTCATTCAATCAAAAATACTTAGAAAACTGTAAGCATCTTAAAAAAAAAGATGTTCAATAGAAACACAAATGTTAAAAAATTGATTTAATTTTTTATAGAAAAATAAAAGTTAATCAATAATTTGTTAGTTTAAAAGCAATTTTTATAAGCAAATATCCATATCAGGTAAAATTGGCTAAGACAATTCGGAGACGTATCGACTACAAAATCTTTTACCCTCTTTCATTAAAATTGTTAAATATGATATATGGCCTTTTCAACCAAAACGGATTAATTTTAAGACAAACAGTGGCAGTTACGACCAATTAGTTGAACTTTTAAGGAATAAAGACGAATTTTCAACAAAATACAGTGAAACTCTTCTATAGCGCCGATTTTGGAGCTGATGGCGACTCATTATAGCCCGATCCGCTTTTGTTTGTTCACGCCTGAGTGCTCGCCTGAGTGACAACCGCAGACCTCGCGCACCGCGCGCAGCTCCTGTTACACCTACCTGCGACGCGGCATTGATTCTCGGAAGGGCTATTGAATAGTTTCACTGTAGTTGAAGTTTAAAAAAAATAGTTAAATTTTCAAACAAAAAAGATTTAAGTTCAAACATAAACAATTGCATATTTTAACGAATAGTTGAATCATCGAATCGAAGAGACAAACTTTTTAGGCTTTTGTCGATTTTCAACCCAGAATATTTCTCATAAAAAAAATTCAATCCAGAAGAATGTATTTTATATATAAAAAGGTTAAGTTTCAACATAAGAGTTGAATTTAAAAAAGATGATTTTTTAAAATAATAGTTTAATTTTTAACGAAAAATCTTAATTATCAACTAAATATTTTTTTATTTCAAAACAAATAATTGAACTTGCAAACCAATGGAATGAAAATTTTAACAAAACAGTTAAATTTGTAAACAAAAAGTTAAATATTCAACCTAAAAATATAAATATTCTACCACACAGTTGAATTTTTTAACTACAAAACATTTGAAATCTGAACCAAAAAGTTGAGTTTTTAACTTAACAATATAAACTTTAAGCCAAAAGGTTGGGGTTTCAAACCACAAAGAAGAATTGTAACTAAACAGTCGAATTTTCAAACAAAAAAGATAAAACTTTAAAAACAAAAATTTTAATTTTTTAACAAATAATTATATCTTTAAACTTCAAAGCACTTTTCTGCCAAAAAGATAAATTTTAATGTAGAGGTAATCCAGATAGTTAAATTGCTGACGAATTATTTCAATTTCCATACAAAAAGATAAATTTCCAATAAAACAGTCGAATGTTAAAAAAGAAGACTTTTTAACAAAATAGTTGAATTTTGAACAAAATATTTAAACTTTCAACAAAATAGTTAAACTTCTGAGAAGAGATGTCTTTTTAAGAAAATATTTTAAGTTTTTACAAAATTATTCATTTCTGTAAAAAAGACGAATTTTCAACAAATCGGTTGAACAAAAAGAAATGCATTTTTAATAAATTAGTTAAATTTTTAAGAAAATATTTCTATTTCTATACAAAAAGACCAAATTTCAACAAGAAAGTCGAACTTTCGTAAAAAAGATAACTTTTTAACAAAATAGTTGGATTTTTAATACAATATTTAAGTTTTAAGAATTCGAATTTTCGGAAAGACATGTCTTTTTAACAAAATATTTGACTTCCTAACAATAAATTTGAGTTTTAGCAAAGAATTAACTTTTAACCGCATATTTAAATTTTCAACAAAATATTTGAATTTCTATTCAAAAAGACGAATTTTCCACACAAAAGTCGAATTTTCAAAAAAGAGGACCTTTTGGCAAATTAGTTGAATTTTTAACCAAATATTTAACCTTTCAGCAAATAGTAATTTAATTTCAAGTATGGTCGAGGTTTTAAAGAAAAAGATCAAACTTTAATTGCAAAAGTTAATTTTTAAAACAGTTGAAAGGAAAACTTTTTACAATACAGTATGGATGTTCAACCAAGAATGATAAAATATCAACGATGAACTTTTTTTAAAAATAGATGAATTTTTAATCCAAAGGGATGGATTTTTTATATAGAAACACGAATTTTCAATTAAAGTTTTAAAGTTTCGTGAAAAATGACTATTTTTACAAAATTATTTATTTTGTAGGAAAATCTTCAAATTTTCCATAAAATACTGAATTTTTAACCCCATAATTCAATATCTTACCTAAAAATATAATGTCTGAATCAATAAGTTGAATTTAAACAACAAAAAATATTAATGATCAATCAAATATTTGCATATTAAAATCAGATAATTAAATTTTCACGCAAAAGGGAAGATTTTTTGACCAAAGAATTGAATTAAACAAAAAATAGTTAAATTTTAAACCCAGATCTATTCTACCAAAAAGTATAAATTTTTAATCGAGAGGGATGGATGGCATAGTTAATTTTTTAACAAAGCATATCAACTTCTATACAAAAAGACGAATTAAAAAAAAACAGTCAAATTTTTGAAAAAGACGACTTTTTAAGAAAATGGTTTAATTTTCAATAAAAAAGATTTATTTTCTACCCAAGTAGTTGAATTTGTTACAAAGAAACAAATTAATTTAAAGTCAAGTAATTGCATTTACGGCCAAATAGTTACACGTTTAAGAAAAAGAGATCAATATTCAACAAAATATTTGAATTACCAACTAAGAAAAATGAATTTTCAACCAATTGAATTTTTACACGAAAGAGAAAAATTTTTAACCAAATAGTTTAATTTCCAGCCAACTGATGGAATTTCCAAACTTAAATTATTAAACTTCAACTTTTGAGAAGACAGTTGAACTTTTAACAAAACGTTTAAATTTTGAATAAAATATTGAATGTTTAATCAAGAACTTAATCCACAACAGTTAAATTTTTCCACAAAGAGTTGAACCTCCAGGACAAGTAGATGATTTTTTCAGAAGACAGTTAAATTTTAATTAAAATATATTAATTCTTAGTGAAAAATAAAATAGAAGTTTACATTCTAACCAAAAAAAGGATTTTAATTTTAAATAAAAACAGCCGAATTCAATAAAAAAGATAAACGCTCAAATTAAAATGAAACCACTGATATTTCGACGATGAAAGATTTTAATTTTTAATAAAAAAACAATTCAATTCAACCAAAAATATCACTTTTAAAAAAATTAGATGAATTTTTAACAAAATATTTTAATCAAAAATAAAATAGTTGAGCTTTCAACCACATGGTTTATTTTTCAACCTACAAAGATGAATTTTTATTAAAATAGTTGAATTTTTGAACAAAAAGTTGAATTTTCCACTTTGAAAGATGAAACAAAAAATATTCATCTTTACGCAAAAAGAGTTACTTTTTCAACCATATAGCTAAATTTTCTAGTGAAAAATGACATTTTTAGAAGATAGTTAAAGTTTCTATAAAAAGAGATTCATTTGTTAACGAAAAATATAAGAAATGATATTTCAACTTCAAAAGATATGGTAATTTCATACAAAAACTGTCGAATTTAATCTAAAAACTGAATTTTCTTTAAAAACTGTAATAGATATTTCGGCGAAAACAGATTTTTATTAGAAATAACCAAAAAGTTGACTTCAATAGAAGAAAAATTTTGTTCAACATAATAATTGAGTCCTCACCAAAAGAAATTAATGTTTAATCAAACAGTGTTATTATTAATGAATAAGTTTCTTTTTTATCTACACAAGATCAAATTTCTATCGAAGTGATGAATTAAGATGAAGTTGATAAAGTTGTCAACCAAATTGCTGAATTTTTAAGCAAAAAGGTCGAATTTTCTACAACAAAATTTATTATTATTTATTAACAATAAATCAATTTTCTAGAAAATTAGTTAAATTTTAAATAGAAAAAAACGATTTTATTACTAAACCTTTAAATTTTCATCCTGGAAATATGAATATTGAATCAAAATTATTAATTTTCCACCAAAGAAGACGAATTCAACAAACTATATCAATTTTCTACTAAAAGACAAATTCAACAAATTGTATAAATTTCCAACAAAAAAGAATAATTTAAATTTTTCAATCAATAAAAATTAATAAAATAAAGAATTCTTCAGAAAATAGTTAAAATTTAAATAAAAAAATTAATTTAAGACAAAATAGTTTCACTTTCACCTAAGGAGTAGAATTACCAGCCAAAAAATAATGATTCACAATGAAAATTTCCATTGTCGGATTTTCAACTAAAAACTATCAATTTTCAGCTAAAAATAGTTTAGTTAATTTTTCAGTCAAGAAAATTTATTTTCAACTATAAAACCTTATTTTAACACAATATAGATCAATCTGGAACCTAATTGTAGCTTTTTCGATCAAAAAAGATGAATTTTTAATCAAAAATCTAATAGCAGACTTTTCGATTCAAAAGAGGTTTTTTTCTTTCAAGGAAAAATAGTTAGATCCTCTTTTTGGGTTTTATTAATTTAGCAGCATTACTATTTTCCATATGTGATGTCATAGTCTGCGTTACTCCCTCCTACATCAAAAACTGCCTCACCGTCACCCCCCCCCCCTAAGTTGGTCTCACGTATTTTTTAAAGGTCTGCTTAACAAACCTTGTCCACAAAATGCACCAAAGACGAGGAAGGTAGTTTCTGAAAATTTGGTAGTTTCCACTATATTTTTATGTTCCAGGAATTTTGTGACAAATTTTGCAAAAGCAATTGAAACACTCGAAAATATTATAAGAGCGGCAATCGAATACCAAATCCCATAATGAAAAGGAGCTGTATAAGCTTCCCATTTGACGGCAGCGATTGAAGGTCTTTTTATGTAGGTTCGACATCTACAAAATATTTAAAGTATTCACTTTTTCAGTCAATTAATTCAATTAAACTGTTAATTTGGATCAATTTTTTTAAATAGATATAGGGAAGACCACCCTACAGTAGCTATTGCACCTGAGACTTTCAAAGAAAGCTAAACCGCGCGGTGGGATCGTGGCCATGCGGTGTATGACGATGAAGTAATGGTCGTGCGGTAGCCGATGTTGGTGTGATATTCTTGCGATAGGCGACCATAATATCGGTCGTTGTGAAATGGCCAATCGTGGTGTGGTGCCGCGCGGTCGCCGACGGCGGTTTTGTGGCCATGCGGTATCCAAAGACATTGCAAAAGAGTGAAAAAACTCTGCGAATGCAGGACAGTGTGACAATGACCAATTTAAAAATGGTCTTCCATATTGTCCATACCGACATTCATTTGATTTCCGACAATAGACCGCACCGGTTGTGAAAAAGCAGATAATCATTAATTAAAAGCACAATTATACTCAAAATAATTAATTTTAATTTATTAACACATATATCTATTGTACGGCGGTCTCCCCTGGATGTCTTGAGACATGAATGGGATTCCCCAAAAGGGTTTTTATTTAAAAGCTATTTTTTAAATTAAGAAATTAATAAAACATACTTTGTTGAATACACAGGGGTTGTGTATTCAATATAATCTAATCGATCTGTTGCCATCATTAATTCAGCTGCTACAAGATCGGCTTCATTGGTGGTCAACATTCCAACTGCACCTATCCAAGATCCATTTGCCATTCGAACTCCCCAATTATGAGCTTCCTCATATGATATACTTGAAATTAAAACAAAATTACACCATAAAATACTGTAAAAAGGAGCAAATCGTGACACGATGGGGAAACCGGGCTACTCATAATTTTTAATTTGATAATTTGTGACGGTCCGCGAGAAAGGGACGTAACGCGCTGTAGGTTCATCTTACGGGATAAGCGTTTGAAGAGGCGGTCCAACACAGAAGCATCGCTTTGCAGTTTAATTAAAATTTGAATTTTTCTGATATGGAACAATATTTTTTATTATGAAAGAGAAAATAAAAAAACATTTTCGTGGACAGTCACGGTTGATTTCTTTTCTTCTGGATCAAAATCCGAAAGATTTTGTATTGCTTCCTTTGAAATAAATGGCAAACTTGATTTTAGTGCCCCCCCCCCCCCCTTAAACAAATGGAGCCCAAAATTGTATAAAAACATGGAAAATAGGGTGATTTGAATAAAAAAAAAGATAATCATAGTGGAAAAATTCTTTTCATAAAATGAATGCAAATAACATGTTAAATTCAATAGAAAATAGTCTAATTCCTAAGTTACAAATAAAAATTGTTAAAGTTTTAAAAAAAATTAACAATAAAGGTGAAATTTTAACCATATAGGTAAATTTGCTACAAAAAAGTACATTATCAACCAAATTTTTGAATTCTCTATACTTTTCAAATCAAAAGACAACTTTTTAATAAAGTAGAAGAATTTTCGAACATAAAAGATGATTGTATCAAAATATTTAAATTTGTGACCTGCAAAGATGCATTTCCAACCAAATACTCAAATTTTCAAACAAAAAAGATCAAAATTTAACACAAAATAGTTCAATTAAAAAAAAACTATTTTTAACTAATAAAGATGACTTTATGAACAAATAAAAAATGCAAAAGACGAACGTCTAATCAAATAGTTTAATTTTCAAACAAAAAATATGAAATTTAACAAAAAGGTCGATTATTTACCAAGAAGCTTAATGTTATGAAAAAATACGAGTTTTAGGTAAAATACCACAATTATTCTTAAATTGGTTAAAGTTTCAATCCAAAAAGATGAATGATCTATAAAGCATTGGATTTTTCAAACAAAAAATATGAAATTTGAAGAAAAAGTTTATTTTTTACCTAAACACTTAATGTTATATAAAAAAGATCAATTTTACATAAAATACCGCAATTATCTTTCAAATTTTTGAACTTTTAATCCAAATAGATGAATTCTCTGTAAAGCAGTTACATTTTCAGAAAAAATTATGAAATTTAAACAAAAAGTTAATCTTTTACCAAGAAGCTTTTTTGTATATAAAAAAGACGAACTTCAAACAAAATACCTCAATTTTCATTAAAATTGTTGAATTTTTAATCCAAAAAGATGAATTACCTACAAAGCACTTAAATTTTCAATACAAAAATATAATTCTTTAACCAAAAATCCATTTTCTACTACGTAGTTAAATTTTCATTTAAAAAAGGTTGAATTTTCATTTAAATAGTTGAATCTTCAACAAGAAATACCAATTGCCACAAAAAAGGAAATTTTCAACATAAAATGAGAAAACCAAACAAACGCATGTTTAACAAAAATACAACCAAGTGGTTGTATTTTTTTACCAGAAAATTTGTCTTTTTAAACAAATATTTTTTTAGAAACAGATAAGAAAGATTACTTTTCTACCATGAAATATGAATTTTCCTGCAAAAGACGAATTTTCATCCAGATGAAATCAACCGAAAAGACGAATTTTTAACTAAATAGTTAAATTTTCAAACAAAAAGATGATTTTTTGACTAAAAAGTTTAATTTTTTACCAAAAAGTCCAAATTTGAACGAAATACAGGGAGTATAAGGAAAATAATTGAAGTTTCAATTAGAAAAGGTCAATTTTTAATTCAAAATATAAATTTTGATCCAAAAATGGAAGATTTAAACTTTTAGTTTGAAAAATTAATTCTCACCAACAACAAAATTTTGTCAAGAAAATAGTTAAATCTTCAGCCACAGGAATTAAGTTTGAACTCAAATAATGAATTTTCAAACAATAAATCAATTTTTTACAAAAGAGTTCAACTCTCAAACTAAAATATTATGTTTTAATCAAGAAGATCAATTTTCTAAAAATGGAATAGTTAAATTTTCAACCAAAGAGATGAATCGTCAAGAATGTTGACTATTTGTATTAAAGTGAATTTATATAAATTAAGGACAAAAAATATGTTTAAAATGAATACAAATGGTTATATTATATTATATTTTTATTCAAATTGAAAAATAAAGTTTGTTAGAAAATAATTTTTGTCGCTTCCAAAGTAGTTTCCTGATTAATTGAACTATTGATATGAACAAATTATTATTTTATCTTTTGAAATTAGAGATATTCTTTCAAATGGTATATTATTCATAGCATTTGTTAGAAAATAACCATATTTTTAGTTATAAACAACTAAATAAGTAAATGCAAAATTTTGACATTTTCACGTAGACAAAAGTTTTGTTTTATCGTTGAGAGTGCTTAATTGCATTTAGAATCTTAGTTTCACACAAAATTAACTGAAATATTATTAAAAATAATGCTTATGACCAATTTGCATAAATAAAAAGATTTTTAAGCTTCTCCAAACTCTCTATTTAAAGAGTCTTTATAAGAATGATTTTTTATTAAATAAAATGAGCCGTTGGTTGTTAATAATTCATAAATAAGAAAATATTAATTAATAATAATTGACAACAAAAACCAACATTTTATTCCTTCTGAAGTAGTTTAAAAGAGAAACAAACTTTTTTTAAATAAAGAATTCACAATTTTTCTTTTTGCTTGTGAAAATTATTTCTAAGAATAACAATTGTTGACTTTTTATAGAACTACTCTCACAATAATTAAAAGCAGTTTTCATGAAGAAACATTTTTTTAAAGAAAAGAAATGTTTTCACTACAATCTTATTATTTATTCCAATTGCTTATAAAAATCAAAATTGTTATATTATAATTAGCACAAGTAAACTTATATTGAAAATAATATTTTGAGCGATTCAGTCGATCAAGGTTGTATTAAAGCTATCTCAAGTTTAAAAATAAAACTTTATTAAAAATAATTAATTAAATCAAGGACAATATTGTAATAATTAATCTTAGCTAATTTTGAATTTTGAATGAGTTTGTTAAGTTTTTATTTCAAAAAATTTTTCAGAAACGATACAATTCTTAATTTCATAAATAACATTCTTCTTAAAAATAACTTTTAAATAAAAATGTACTGAAGAAATTTTGAATGGAAATTAAATTTAAAATAAATTTAAATTTACCTAAAAAGCTAGCAAATACATAAAATCCTGAATAACTATTGTTACTTAAAAAATTTAAATTTGAAACATTTTATTCTAAAGTTCGCTTTCAGTTAAAAAAATTAGTTAAATTAACAGTGGGAATATTTCCCTCGATTTTATCAATTGTTTTTTACAATGTTCATTTTTAAACCCTAATAAATTTAAATATATTTTTAAATCAGAAAAAAATTTTATATAAATTTTCGGACACAAAAAAAGTTGATGACAAGACTCAGAAAAATGTTTCTTTGCATCAAACAAATATGAAAGAAAGAATTTTTTCGACTCGAAAAAACATTTTTCTGAGAGAATAATCATTGTTATCTTTTTGCGTGTTCTATAATTAGCAGTCGCTCTCACAATAATTAAAAGCAGTTTTAGCAACAACAACAAGACTTTTCCACGGAAAATTACTTATAAATTACGAAGCTTCGTAATATCTTTGCTCAATTAATTGACAACAATTAAATAAGCAATTAAAAATGTATACTGTCAGTCTCTCCACGACGATATTGACGAGTAAAACTTTATTTTCTTAACCCTCATTTTTTCATACTTTTCGTGAAAATGTAATGAATATATAAAGAACAAAAAATAAGAAATCGAACGTAATAAGGCAACGAGAAAAAAATTGATAAAAATCGAATCATCTTAGCTTCCTTCACATCATTGAAATATTTGTCTAATATCCTTGTCATCTTTGATCAAAAATTAAGTTACTTTAAAGGAGAGCAATTGTTGCCCAGGATTCCTGGTAATAAATTGAAAAAGTTCAATTTTAAAAATACCCTTCAGATGCAAATAGTTTGATTGAAATAAAATGTTGAAAAGATTAATGGATATGACTGAAAAATGTTGAGTGGGAGATTTTTGAGAATATTTAATGTAATACGTCATCGATGTTTTTATCAAAGCAAAAGGTGTTATGAAAGAAAAAGAAGAAAAGGGGATGGAACAAAAACAGATATATTTGAAGAAAAGGCTGGGGCCAGTATGGATGAATATTTTCGAAGAGAAACTAAAAGACAGTTGCAGAAACTCAAAATAGAGATGGAAAATAAAAAAAAGTTAGAAGAAAAAAAGGCTTCTGAAAAAATGGAAGAAAACCACAAAAAAGAAAGATAGTTTAAATATAAAACCTTCTGGTTTTAAAGAAAAAAAGGATAATAGGTAATTTATTTTTTATAATCAGGAAAGGTCCTTAAAAATATAAGATCATTTTTACTGTTCGGAAATGAAAAGTTTTAAATTGCAAATCTTAACATGGAAAAATTTGTTATTGTAAATCTTAAAAATTGAATACTATTTTTTTAAAAAAGTTTTAAAATATATAAGTTTAAATGAGAAACATTCCAAATTAATGGATCTTCAACTATAAATCCTAAAAATTGAAAAATTCTTAAATGCGTGAAAAAATTAAAAAATGACAAACCTTTTTAATTTAAATTTTGAGTAGTAAATAATTTGTAATTGAACAATGTTAGGTTTTAACCCTTACTGATTGTAAAACTTTAAAATTACAGATTTTCTAATTTTGACAATTTAGAATTCAAAATTATGTAATTTTTATAATTTGCAAGATTATCCAAATTTAAGATCCTTTAAAATTGAAAAATATTTAATTGTAAATCTTAAACATTGAAGAATTTTAATTGTCAATCTGCAAAATTATATACTACTTTTAAAACATAAATCTTGAAATTTGAATGATTTTCAATCTACATTTTCATTGTTTAAGGATTTTCAATTGTAAATATTTGAAATTAGAATTCTGAATTCTGTCATTTTTAGGCTTTACATTTTTTAATTTGGAAGATTTGGAATTAAAAACTTTTGAATTTTGATTTTCAAAATCATCCTAATTTAAAAATTGATAAAATTGAAGAATTTTAAATTGCAAATCTTATATCTCGAAAAAATTTTAAATGCAAATCCTACAGTTAAGAATTTTTATTTTGTACAAGAATTTTTAATTGTAATTTTTCAAATGTGTACAACTTTCTATTGGTTTTAATTTGGAAAATTCAGAATTGAACATTTTTATGATTTAAGTTTGCAATTTCTTCAATTTGAAACATTTAGAACTGAAAACTATCTTTTAATTTTCCAGATAGTCCAAATTTAAGAATCTTTAAATAAAAAAACTTTTATTTTCATATTTAAAAAAATGAAGAATTCTACATTGTAAATCCTTAAAATTGAATTATAGAATAAAATATAAAGTTCCAATTACATTATTTTTAACAACAAACATTTCAATTTAATAAATCTTTAATCTTAAATCTTCAAAATTGAAGAATTTTTAGTTGCAAATCTTTAAAATTAAATAATTTATAATTGTCAACCTTTAAAATTGAACAATTGCAAAATAACTTTTACAATTACATACCTTTCGAATATAAATGTAGAAAATTGAAGAAATTTTCATTTAAATCTTCAAAATTGAATAATTTTAAATTGTTACTTCAAAATTGTAAAGCTTTTAATGCTAAATCCTTGTAATTGAACTTTTTTAAATTTCACAATGTAGAATGTAAAATTTTGTAATTCTGATGATTCATATTTAATTAATATTAAAGATTTATATTTGAAAGGACATATATAATTTTGAACGTTGTTTTTAAATTTAAATGATTTCGAAAATAAAAAGTCAAGAGTTCTCAATAATAATCTTAAAAATTGAAGAAATTTCAAATGTAAATCAAAAAAATTACAGATTTTTAAATTCTAAAATTGTTCAATTAAGAACTCTTTAATTATAAAGATTTCAATTAAAATGTCAGCAATTTTGGTCAGTTTCTATTAAAAATTATTTTATTTTGAATATTAGAAATTGATACTCATTCAATTTTATAAATTTCATTGGAAAGGTTTGAACGTTTTTTTCTTAATGGATCCATTTTCGAGATTTAAAATTTGAACTTTAAAATATATATTGAAGTTTGTTCAATTTTAAAATTAATATTTTATAGGTAGTATATGATTTCGAAACTTTGTTATGAAATAGTTTAATTATAAAGATATGAAACAAAAAATCAATAATTTTAAAGATTTTCAATTTTTAATTCTTTACTTTTTAAGATTTGCAAACAAAGAAAAATCTTCAATTTTAAGGAATTTCAATTTAAAATTCTTTAGGTACTTTTTAAGAATTTGCAATTTTAAATACTTTAGGTACTTTTTGAGATTTGCAACACAAAATTCTGCAATTTGAATGATTTGCAGATGAAGATTCTTTAATTTCGATTATGTTGACGAACAAAAGTCTAAAGTTATCAATTCTTAATCTTCCAAGTTCCAATTTTGAAAAGATTCAATTGAAAATTTTTCAACTTTGAAAAAATATGTACAATTTCAAATTATTGAACATTTAAGATTTATATTTTAAAGTTATTTAATTTTCAACGTTTTTTTCTTTGAGTTGTTGAATTTAGAAGATTTGCAATTAAAAATTGTTTAATTTTTAAGATTTATAAGTCAAAGTTCTTCAATTTTGAATTGAAATTGAAAATTTTTTAGTTTTTAAGATTGGAAATTTAAAATTCTTCAATTTTTAAGATTCATTAAATTGGAATGTTTATACTTCAGTGTCATATAAATTTAAATTTTCTTTTTTAATCTGTATTCTAAATTTTCCAAATTGAAATTTTTTTTTAATTTGGAGAATTTTCAGTAACAAAATTCTGTAATTTAAATTATTCAAATTTTAAATGTCTTTAATTTGGAATACTTAGAAATGATAATTTTTGGATTTTGATTTTCAGAATCATCCAAATTTAAAAATATTTAATTGCAAATCTTAGAAATTGAATTCTTTTCCCTCAATCACCTAGAACATTCAAGTAGAAATTATCTCAAATTAATCATTATTATTCTAGGTAAATTAATAATAAATTTAATACATACGTGCAATTCATACCATCTTTCAGGAGTTGAACCACTTTTCCATAAAATCCATCCAACCCCACCATTTGTCCCGAAGAGTCACGAACAATTCGAGATACAGGTGGATCCTAAGAAATAAAAATTCGACACATATAATACCAAATTTTTTACATTCTTGAGTTATATTTAAAAAGGATTATCAGTAAATTAATGAGATAATTTTCCTTTTTCATATTTATACGAAATTTGTATGCTTATAATAAATCAACCTGAATTGAAGTAACACGTATATTTTGTCCAAAAAGATCCCCGCGTCTTTGATAGAGGCTTAGCTTAGGAGTAGTTACGCCAGTTTTCAAATCCCAATAACCAAAAATCGACCTTCTGAGTTCCTTTTCTTTGTCAATTTGATAAACTTCTGTTAGAGTCGCCTCATTGTCATTTTCGCCTCTTTGAGCTACCAAAAATATGCAGTCAAATGGGACATAAATTTTTCGAAAAAAGTAATCTATTGTCGTATTTTCTCGGAAAAAAATTATCCACGTAGGATAAGCCATTGAGATCCAGCTTGAAATTTCCTGGTTTCCGACAAGAGGTATATTTGATTATTACAATATCAAAAATAAAGTGCAATCAATGGTCCGGATTCTCTAAGTGGACGAATGCTCAAAAATACGTTTAGGCGCTGTGAAGTTTGGGCGCGGGACGTTTTGACGCAGGACATTAGGCGCTGCGAAGTTTAGACGTTGGAGGTTTAGACGCGGAACGTTTGAGCGTTGCGAAGTTTGGACGCGCGACTTTTAGTTGCGGGACGTTTAGGCGCTGCGAAGTTTAGAAGCTGGAGGTTTAGGCGCGGAACGTTTAGACACTTTGAAGTTTAGATGCGGGACGTTTATGTGCAGGAAGTTTAGGCGCTGCGAATTTCAGACGCGGGAGATATAGGCGCTGCGGATTTTAGATGCTGAAGGTTTAGGCACGGGAAGTTAAGGTGTTAAAAAACCTTAGACTCTAGACGTTTACGCACGAGACGTTTAGGTGCTGTGAGGTTTAGACGCTAAATTTTTAGGGGCGGGATGTTTAAAACGCTGCGCAGTTCAGGCGCGGGAAGTTTAGACGCTAGAGGTTTAGGGGCGGAATGTTTAGGCGCTGCACAGTTCAGGCGCGGGAAGTATGGGCGCTACAAAGTTTAGACGCTGGAGGTTTAGCTGCTAAAAAGCTTAGGCGCTAGACGTTTACGCGCGAGACGCTTAGGTACTGTGAGGCTTAGACGCTCGATATTCAGGTGCGGGACGTTTAGGCGCCAGGACAATTAGCTATCAGGACGTTTCGGTGTGCGGCTCAATGTCCCGCGCCTAAACATCCCGCGTCTAAATGTCAATTTTTTAAATTTCCAGCTCCTAAGCTCTAGAAATTATTGTCCAAGCGTCTCGTAGTATCCAAATTTAAAAAAAAATTTTATTTAAATTTTCCTAATTAACCCAATTTAATTATTTTTTAAACATAAATAATCGTGACTCAGCCAAACTTGGTCACTTTTTCAATTTTATTATAAAAAATATTGATCGGAAAAAATTCAAATATTTAATTATAACTTTAAGGTTTGGATAATTATAACGAGCCGCTTGGACTATATTTTTTGTTTTTTTAGCTCTCCTTCCGTTTTGTAACTGGGTCCTCAATTTTCTAAATAAAATAATCTCTACACACTATTATTGATTTAAAATATTTACATTCGCGAAGACATTTCTGAGTTCCTCAGAATCATTTAAAAGAACAAAAAGTGGCCTCTTTAGATTGAAATATCCAATGCCTATCTGTAAATAAAAATAGTTTCAATTTTTGTGAAGAATATTAATTTTTAATAGAAAAATAATTTTTTTCGACTAACATCATTTTTTAGAGTGTTTAAATTCATAGTTGCTGTTCGAATGTAGAGTTGACTGAGATAAGCCTGCAGATCTTTTAATGACCCTGCTTCATCCAATTCTATTGAATTATTATTTTTTTATTTATTAAATAGTAGCTTTTAGCTAAAGATGGGAGAGAAAATTTTTTTGAACTCACCCTGTGTTTCCATTGGTCGTTGGATACTGTGTAATAATATAATACAGGTATTGTTAAAATATAAGTGAATGCCTTGTATAATATTTTTATATATGTATAAGGGCCTCACTAATTGTCCAGAAGCTGTCAGTGACATTATCGAAATTATTAAAAGAAAAATGTGATAGGCTTTTAACATTTTTTGGAAAACACTATATCAGGTTACTTCAGAATCAAATCTGCAAAATGAGTTTTAACCATTTTTTAAACAATAATTAGTAATTAATAATTGAAGCCGGCAAAGCTAAATCGACCAATGAACAACATTTTACAGTAGCAAAAAAATTTCAATAGGAAAAATTTACCACCGATTGAGTAAATTTTTTTTGAATATGTGGATGATTCAGCTTAGTAATTATTGTATGAAAAAATAGATGGCGCTACATGTGCATGTCATAATGGAATGGAAATAGCGATAGGCTCGGCACCATTTATCTTTTCATGGTGTTATAAGTAATAATACAAAACACATATTTTCGTTTAGTTTATGAGCAAATAACAATATTTAACAGAGAAAGTGAACATTTTTATATTCTACTTATATTCTACACTTTCGCATTACGTAGGATAAACAATAGTAACAGTATTGATATTAATTTCTAAAATGAGGGAGCTTCCAGGACTTCCGTTTCCACTTACCATAAAAAAAATGCATTTTCCACGATATTGAAAACAATTTTCGTTTTTTACTGTCCCTTTTCAGGATCACCCGTTTGGCTCTGCCCTACTCCCTTGC
>NC_046660.1:62179708-62192324 GCF_010883055.1 Belonocnema kinseyi
ACTTCAAACCACTCACTTTCACCCTTCACACCTTTGCCTTCACTCACCCTTCTTTCTTTACACTCGATCTCCGCACTTTCTGCCTTTTCTGCATCCACTCACTCTTATTTCCTCCTCCAAAGCCAAAAATACACCACTTGACAAAAAGAGTTCTTTCGCGATCGATACCGGAAACGGAAGCCTATTTTAATTTTAAGTGGTTTTTGTTATAAAATAGTTTTAAATATACTCCAAATTTTTTCAGTAATATCAAGAAAATACTTTTATAACCTGAAAACTGTTAAAAATCCTTAAATCTGTTCGAAATTTAATTCCAAACTCTTCGAAAATCTACAGTTTTTTTATATATTCAGAAATCTCATTACATTTTTTATTATTTTTGAAATTCGATCAAAATGTACAAATATCTTTTGAAATGATTCGAATTTCTTCTATGAAGGTTTTAAATCCTAAGAAATATAAATTTTACTAAAAGTCGTCCAGATTCTTTTTTTCACAATTGTACAACTCTTTAAAAATTATCCTCTAAAATTAATTTTTCAACATAAAAAATTATTTTTAATTTTTCTAGGAATCCTTTAGAATTTTTTTTATTACTATAAAACTTATAAAATTGAAAATTATCTAAATTCTTCATTCTAAATGTGAAAAAATCTACATTTAGCTTTAAATTATTTTAAATTATTACCAATTTCAAATTACTTTTGAATCATTGACAAATTTCTAAATATCTCCTCAACTAAATGAAATTTGTTCTGAATAAATATATGTTCAATAATTGCAATTTACACATTATAATTCAGCAATTTCTCGTAAAAGTTAAAAAAAATTAAAGAACACTTTTAATTTATGAAGCTCAAAGTTCAAATGTAACCCTCTGAAATTTAAACGATCCACAGCTTTTCATTTCAAATAATTAGGCTTTAAATTGTTTAGTTTTTAATATTTAATTAATAATTGCATATTTTCAATTAAATTTTTTATCGATAAAATATGTAAATCTTTACATTTTGAATCGTTTCAAAACCGTAAGTATTGATTAATGTATATTTACAGTTGAATAATGAAATTTTTGTATTAAAAATGTTCCATTTCGAACGCTTTTAATGTTTAATTGTTTAAGTCTTCAAACCTGCATTTTAGAATTCTTTAAATTAAACATGTTTGCTCATAAATAGAAAATTTTCTGATTAAAACTTTTTTAAATTACGCATTGTTAACTGTATGATATCATGATTGAAAAAGTTAGTAATTAAACTTAACATTTAAATTTTTGATATTTCAAGTGATTGGATAGATTTTTCTTCAAAAAATTGTTAAGATTCTTTCTCAAAAAATAAATTCACTGTATTTTCCCGTTTTCCTGATCATTTTTCGAGTTTCCGGTCCAGCAGACGCCCTATTTTTTATTTATTTTCTTTATTTTGTACAGATTAATTAAAAGAGCAAGAATTCCCTCGTTGAATAGAAAAAAAAATGTTGTCTGTCATTTTTCGAGAATCCGCAAGTCATTTTTTCAAAACTTTGGGTAGAATTAAACAAAATGTAGATTTACAAAAATTTCAAAGTAGTATTTTGAAGCTTTTAAAAAGGCTTTGAAAGGTCTTAAGACAAAAAAACTTCTTAAGATTCCTGTGAATATTTAAAATAATTATTTATTCAGAAAAATTAATTCAAAAATATTATATAGAATTATAAAAAATTTCCAAAACATCATTGTTCATAAAATGATTAAAAATTAAGTTACATTTTTTATATGCACTTGAATTTAAAGATGTACTCTTAAAAAGATAAATTAAAGAAAATTAAAATTAAATTAATATATGAAAATTTTCGAAATTCGATTATGTAAAATCGTTCTTCTACACGAATTGTCACGTTTCTAAAGACTTTATTTAAAATAAACTATACAAAAATAAACAAGGATAAACAAGTTTGTAATAATGACATTTGACCTGAAGCAGGAAGTGGGAGAAGGGTAAGTTAGGGAAATGAGGAAAGGGAATTTTGAAGGATTTCAGAGAATTCAGGAATTTCAGGAATTTTAGGAAATAAGAAAATTTTAAGAAATTCGGGAATTCAGAGAATCTAAAGAATGTTAGGATTTCCGAATATTCAAGAATTACAGAGAAGTTAAGCAAATTGGGGAATTCAGAATATTCAAGAAATGCAGAGAGTTCAAAATATTAAACAAATTCCAGGATCACATCAAACAAAGAAAGAAAGCTCCTATTGTAACCTGAAAAAATAAAAAAATAAAATTGTCGGACAAAAGTAAAAAAGAGGAAAGAAAAATTATTTCTCTTTACTCTTTTTTATTTTTATTTTTGTCCGAAAATGGTTTATTTTTTCAGATTACAATAGGAGCTTTCTTTGTTTGTTTGCTGTGGTCCAAATTTTGATATTGGATTTTTGTTTTTCTTTGTAACAGGAGTTTGTATTAATTTTATTATTGGACGCTAAATAGGATTTTTAATTTGGATTATTACCTAATTTAAATTTCTTATCTTTTAATTCAGAGAATTCTAGCAACTTTAGGAATTCATATTTGTCAAAGAATTCAGGGGCTTCGAGGAATTCAAATAATTTCAGGAATTCAAAATATCCTAGAATTTTAGAATATTTAAGAATTTTGGAGAAGTCAAAGAATTCAGTGCATTTCGGAAATTAAAGGAATTTATAGAATTCAAAGAATTCTTGAACTAAACGGGGCTGAAAAGTGCAGATAATTCAGGGAATTCAAAATATTTAAGGAATTCATAGAATTTCAGGAATTCAGGATATTCAAGAAATTCAAGGATCTTACAGAATATAGAGAATTTTAAGGACTTCAGTCAAATTTGGGAAATCGAGGAAATTAAAAAATTCCATAAATTCGTTAAATTAAAGGAACTAAAGGAGTTAATTTGAAGAATTCAGAGAATATCAGGAACTTCAGTACATTTAAGAAGTTTAAGGAATTTAAGGATTTCAAATAATTCATGTTGTTTATGGAATTCAGAGAATTTGAGCATTTTCAGAGAATTAGGAGAAATCAAGAAAGTCATGAAACGCAAAAATTCAAAGAATTCGAGGAATTCAAGGAATTAACGAAATTCAAGGAATTTCAGGAATTCGGGTGATTCACAGAATTTAAATAATTGGAGGAGTTCTGAATATTTAGTGATTTTAGAGAAGTGAAGGAATTTAGGGAATTCAGAATATTCCAGAAATTTATGTAGTTCATAATATTTAAGAAATTCAGGGTATTCAGAACATTTCTGAAATTCTGAGAATTTCGATAATTCAAGGAATTCAAGGATTTTAGGGAATTTAGGGATTTCAGCAAATTCAGAGAATTTCAGGGATTTGAGGACATTAGAGGAATTACATAATCTTGTGATAATAAAGGAATTGAAAGAGTTAGAGAAATTAAGAGAAATTCTAGGAGTTCAGAAAATTCTAGGATTTTCAAGAATTCATAATATTCAACAAATCCAGAGGAATGTCAGGATTTTAGTGCATTCCGGGAATTTACGGAATTTACAAAATTCAAAGAATTTATCAAATTTAAGGGATTTACATATTTAAGAGAATTCATGGAATTCGAAGAATTGCAAGAATTCAGAAAATAAAAGGAGTTTCAGGAATTCAGAATATTCAAGTATTTCAGAAAAATTCAGTAATTTAGAGAATTCATAATTTACAAGAAATTCAAGGATTTTATGGAAATCAGAGGATTTTGAGGGTTTTGAGGGTTTCAGAGCAGTCATTTAGGAAATTTAGGGAATTTGGAGAATTTTAGGGATTCAGAATATTCAAGAATTTCAAAAAATTCTAAATGTTCAAGAAATTCAAAATATTCAAGTAAATTGAGGATTTCAGGGAATTCAGAGAATTTCAGAAATGTGAAAACATTAAAGGAATTCAGAGATTTTAAGGAATTCAGATTATCTAGCATATTTTCATTGCCCTGAATATATAACATTTAATAAAGAAAAAATGAAAATGTGTAATTTTTACTTACATGCACAATAAACTAAGATGGTTAAAAATGGCAATCAATGCTAAAATAAAAAAATAAAAAAAATTGATAGATTTGACCAATTTAATGACTTTTGCTACTCTTGATGTCAGAGTATTTTAATTAATGATGGTAGGTAAAATGTTAAATTTATTTACAAACAAAGAAATAGTTTCTAATTATTCTAGCAATTTTAATGCAGACAAAGTAAATAAATTCTAAGATTATTCTTAAGAATTAGAATAATACTTAAACTGAAAAAATGTCGAAACATTAATTTATGGAAATTGAAAAGCCACCTTTAAACTATTCACTTTCTATTTCCCTTTCTAACATTATGGTTTCTAAAAAAAATATACACTCTTGTAAAATCACAGTTTTTTTTAGCAAGCACGGTACAGTTTCTTGGAATGGTATAAAGTTTAATTAGTTTTAGAATTTTGTATTATTTACAAGAGTAAAAAATAAAATTTATCATTCCGTCAGGCGTGAACATGATTCACGCTAAAACTGTTGGATACTACGCTTCGTAGGACTAATCAATGATCATTTATCTAGGATCTATCTTATTATACGACGTCCAACTTTATTTTAGATAGGGAGCGTAGATATTGCCGTAATTCACCTTCAACTACACAAAGTAAATATAGGAACAAAGCTGATTTTTATACTTTCTACCACTTTGCTTTTCACACTAATTTTTAAATTTTCGATTTATTGTCATTCAAACATTATTTATGAGTTATTAAATTAAATAATTAAAGTAAATTTGATTACTGATTAAATAACTAAAAAATCGGGCAAAAATTATTTAAATTCTTTTCGGTATGGGATTTTTTAAAGTATGTGAATCACCTAAAACAAATTTTTATTTATTAGAAATATAAATAATATTTTGAAACAGCTGTTTATTAGCTATTATTTTCTAAGCAATATTTCCAATTTTACTAACTAATATTTGAACAGTATCAAAAATAAACTTTATAATTGATTTAAACCGTTATTCTTTAGTCTATAAAAGATGAAAATTCCTATTGATTGCAGGACTTTCATCTTTTGCCCATATTTTCAAAATTAAAAATGAAAGTTCATTGCTTTTGTTGAAAAAGCCTGCTTTAAAATTTCTATTAAAAATGTTGTTTTTTCTTTTAAATGGTTTACTTCTTTGTTAAAAATTTGTCGTGGCCAAAAAATTTGTTTTCGTAAAAAATTCAACTATTTTGTTGAACATTCATCCTTTCGGTTTAAAAGTTTATCTCTTTTTTTTAGAAATTTCATCTTTTTTAGTTAAAAATATATTGTTTTATATATTTATGTATTATGTTGAAAATTCGTCTTTTTGGCAGCAAATCCATTTTTGATAGAAATGCAACATTTTGATTGAAATTTAATCTGCTACTTTGATCAAAATTATTTACTTTTGTTCTCAAAAATTAATTTTTCAAACTGAAAGTTCAGTTCAATGGTTGAAAATTCAACTTTTAAAAAAAATCAAATGTTTTTTACAAAATTCTTCTTTTTTTTTAATAATTTTTTGTATGAAAAGTGAAATATTAAATTTTTGGTAAATAATTAATCTTTCTAATTTCAAACTTACTTAAGTCGAGGATCTAGGTATTTTGTTGCAAATTTGCATTATTTGGTTTAAATTCAACTGGTTTGAAAAAAAAATTGATTTTTTGTTGAAATATCAAATATTATATTTGTTGTTGATAACAATTATTTCCAGGCCGAAAATTGAACACTTTGGTTCAAATCTGCTATCTAAAAAATTATTTTGTTGTTGTTTAAGATTTAGGATTTTAGTGAAAAATTCATGTCTTTGTTTGAAAATTAAACTACTTTGATACAAATTGTTTTCTTTTGATCCCAAAACTTATTTTTTCAAATTGAAAGTTCAGTTAAATGGTTGAAAATTCAACTTTAAAAAAATTCAGCTGTTTTTTAGACAATTCATCTCTTTTTTTTTAAATAATTTTTTTATGAAAAATGCAATATTAAATTTTTGGTAAAAAATTAATCTTTCTAGTTTCAAACTTGAGTTGAGGATCTAGGTATTTTGTTGAAATTGTTCCTTTGTTGTTTAAATTCCACCGGTTTGAAAATTAAAATTAAATTTTTGTGGAAACATCAAATATTATATTTTTTGTTGATAATCATTATCTTTAGATCGAAAATTTAATTCTTTGGTTCAAAGTTGAACTGCTTTCTTAAAAATTAATTTTTTGTTAAAGATTCAGGATTTTAGTAAACAATTTTTTAAAGTAATGAATTTAATTAGTTGGTTGAAAATCAACTTTTTTGTAGAAAATCCGCTTGTTTGTTCTGCAAATTCAACAATAGTTGATCAAAAATTTACGTTTTTTTATCATGCTTGTTATTTAGTAGAAAAATTAGTCTTCTTGATTAAAAATTAATCTGTTTGGTTAAAAATGTAGTTTTTGGTTAAAAAATTAAACCTTTTTTGTAGAAATCTTGTCTTTCTGGCTTAAAAAATCAATATTTTCGATGAAATTTGTCTTTCTTCAATAAAAAATCCTTCTTTGTTAAAAATTAAAAAATGTAAATTAGCAGAAATATCAACTATTATGTTTTTGATTGAGAAATCATATTTTTAGATTATAAAATTCATCTATTTGGTTGGTAGTTGAACTAATTTTGTGAAAATGATTTTTTTTCGAAGATTCAGAATTTAAGGGAAAAAAAATATCTCTTTAGCTTAAAATTAAACTACTTTGATAAAAATTATTATTTTTTTGTAAACGATTTTTTTCTCAGTTAACATTTAATTTAATGGTTGAAAATTTGAATTTTTTTAGATAATTCTTCAAAATACTTTGGTAGAAAATAAAACTGTTATCCAGAAAATTATTATTTTTTCAAACAGAAATTTAACTCTCAAATTTTTTGCTAATAATTCACTCTTTTTAGTTGATAATTTCTTGAAAATTTATCATCTTGGTTAAAAATTCAATTATTTGGTTGAAAATTTAACTGTTTTGCAGAAATATAATCTTTTTGGCAATAAATTCAACATATGAATAAAATTTATTTTCTTTCTTGATTGAAAAATCATTTTGAGTTGAAAATGCATTTCTTGTTAAAAATTTGCTTTTTTGATAAAAAAAATTGATCTTCTTCAATAAAACTTCCTTTTTTTGGTATAGCTATGCGTCTTTTGTTTATATTAAATAAATAAATATTTATATAAAACAGTAATTATTATAATTATGATAATTGTTCAAAACAGCTTGCATAATATTAATTGCAAATAATGTTTATACCTTGTTTTTTTTATTGAAAAAAATTATCTTAATTATTTTTAGACGATTTCCATTCTTGAATGGAACTTTCACTCTACTGCAGATTATATTCTACGAGAAACTATTAAACTGTTCCGCAATTGATTTTATCGGTTATTTGACCAATTATTATAAATTTTTTATTAGTCAATTACGATATCAGTTTACTTACTCGATGGCCCATTTTTAACTATTTGTTCATCTGTTTGTCATTTATTTGTATTCTAGTTATAGCAGAAATGGCAAGTTTACTCAGAAAACAAAGAATCTTTATATTTTCATCCGGTTTTATATTACAGAAGAAATTATTTGCATAAACATGTTTTAAAGTCACCTGATTTTAGAGATTTCAATTAATTCATTACATTAATTTAATTTAAATTCTTCTGAAATGTTTAAATAAATTGAATGCAACTGTCGATATCGTTTTTCTAAGCTATTAAATGATAAGTTCATATCGCGTTCTACTATGGCACAATGTAAGAGGTAAAAATGTTTAAGAATATTTTTAAAACCATTATTTACATATTTTCATTCAGAACACATATTTCGTATTTAATAACTGAAACATAAACATGAAACTTAAATAATTTGTTAAAAATGTAAATATTAGAATATTGACCATACTTGTAAAGAAAAAAAAATTAAGTGTAGAATCTTTATTTATTATTATTGCACTAATCTTAATTTTCTTTTAAAAATAATTAATTTAAATCTTTTATTTTATTTGTAATCAACTTTATAAGTACTATATGTTTTGAATTAATAAATATTCGTAAGAATTGCATTTTGGTACACTTGTGTCTGTTTATCGAAGTTTTTATGGGTAAATTTTTTACTGATAAGACTTTTAGTAAGTGGATGTGTGAGGTCATTAAAAAACGTGCCTTTTAAAAGTTGCCAAGGACTTTTAATTAAATTCAAACGATGATTCACAGATCCGAATGTTTTTGAACTTGCAAATAATGATCCAGGAATTTTTTGTCATTATTACAAAAGTGTGAATTGTTTTTTAATTCTATTTTATTTCCTAATTTTACTATAATTTGCATTTTATCTGTCATTTTAGTAGAATGAAAGCGAAACTGTGGAACGACTAAAAAATCTCGAAATAGAACATTTCTGATACTGCAAAATTCCTTAACAAGAAAATTCCCTAATAATAATATTCCCAAACAGCTTATAATATTACCAAATTAAAAAAATTCCTGAGTAATAAGATTGTTGAATTGAAAAATTTGCAAATAATAAAATTCTTAAACAGTTTATAATATTACCAAATTGGAAAATTCTCGAACAATAAAATTCCTAAATAATAATGTTCCCAAATTAGAAAATTCCCGAACAATAAAATTCCTGAATTAGGAAATTTCCGAATAATAATATTCTGGAATAATTTTTAATATTACCGGAAGGGAAAATTCCCGAATAATAAAATTGCAGAACAGATTATAATATTACTGAATATAGAAAATTCCCTACACTTAATAATATTACCGAATTGGAAAATGGCAAAATAATAAAATTCCCGAATTGAAAAAATTCCGGAATTAAAAAATTGCCGAATAATAAAATTCCCGAACAGATTCTATTATTCCGAATTGGAAAATTCCCGACAGTTCATAATATTATCGAATTGCGAAATTCCCGATTTGGAAAATTTCCCAAAAATTAGATTTCCTAATTGAAAAAATTCCCGAGTAATGAAATTCCTGAAATGGAAAATTATTGAATAATAAAATTCTCGAACAATTTATAATATTACCGAATTGGAAAATTCCCGATAGTTAATAATATTACCGAATTAGAAAATAACCAAATAATAAAATTTCCGAATTAAAAAATTCTGGAATTAGAAAATTGCCGAATAATAAAATTCCCGAACAGTTTACAATATTATCGTCTTGAAATAATATTATCGAATTGCAAAATTCCCAAACAATAAAATTCCCGAATTGGAAAATTTTCAAATAATTAAATTTCCTAATTGGAAAAATTCCCGAATAATAAAATTCCTGAAATGGAAAATTATTGAATAATAAAATTGTCGAACAATTTATAATATTACCGAATTGGAAAATTCCCGGCAGTTAAGAATATTACGGAATTAAAAAATAACCAAATAATAAAATTTCCGAATTAAAAAATTCTGGAATTAGAAAATTACCGAACAATAAAATTCCCGGACAGATTATAATATTATCGAATTAAAATTTTCTCAAATAATAGAATTCCTGAATTGGATATTCCCGATTTATAAATTCCCAATCTATAAGTTTCCCGAATTGGAAAATTCCCGAATTATAAATTCCCAAACAATAAGATTCCCGAATTGGAAAATTTCCAAATAATAAAATTCCTGAATTGAAAAATTGCCTAATAATAAATTTCCCGAACAGTTTATAATATTACCAAATCGAAAAATTACCGAATAATAAATTTCCTGAATTGGAAATTTTCCCCATAATAAAATTCTCCAATTGAAAAATTATCAAACAATAAGATTCCCAAATTGGAAAATTCCCAAATAATAAAATTTCAGAATTGAAAAATTCCTGAACAATAAAATTCCCGAAAAGTTTATAATATTACCGAATTGAAAAATTTCCAACAGTTAATAATATTACTGAATTGGAAAATGCCCAAATTATAAAATTCTCGGATTAGAAAATTCCGGAATTAGAAAATTTCCGAATAATAAAATTCCCAAACAGTTTATAATATTATCAATTTAAAAAATTGCTGAATTAGAAAATTCCCGAATTATAAATTCCCAAAAAATAAGATTCCGAATTGGGAAATTCCCGAATAATAAAATTTCCGAATTGGAAAAAAGGCGAATGCTAAATTTCCCGTACAGTTTATAATATTACCAAATCGTAAAATTCCCTAATAATAAATTTCCTGAATTGGAAAATTCCCAAATAATAAAATTCCCGAATTGGATATTCCCGAATTATGAATTCCCAAACTATAAGATTCCCGAATTAGAAAATTCCCTAATTATAAATTCCCAAACAATAAGATTCCTGAATTGGAAAATTGCCAAATAATAAATTTCCCGAACAGTTTATAATATTACCAAATCGAAAAATTACCGAATAATAAATTTCCTGAATTGGAAATTTTCCCAATAATAAAATTTTCGAATTGCAAGATTATCAAACAATAAGATTTGCAAATTGGAAAATTCCCAAATAATACAATTTTAGAATTGGAAAATTCTTGAACAATAAAATTCCCGAACAGTTTATAATATTACCGAATTGAAAATTCCCAACAGTTAATAATATTACTGAATTCGAAAATGCCCAAATTATAAAATTCTCGGATTAGAAAATTCTGGAATTAGAAAATTGCCGAATTAGAAAATTCCCGAATTAGAAAATTCCCGAATTATAAATTCCCAAAAAATAAGATTCCGAATTGGGAAATTCCCGAATAATTAAATTTCCGAATTGGAAAAAAGGCGAATGATAAATTTCCCGTACAGTTTATAATATTACCAAATCGTAAAATTCTCTAATAATAAATTTCCTGAATTCGAAAATAACCAAATAATAAAATTCCCGAATTAGAAAATTCCCTAATAATAAAGTGTCATAATTGGAAAATTCCTCAACCATAAAATTCCCGAATTCAAACAGTAAAATATTTTATAAGTATTATTTATTTATTTATAATACAGTAATCAATCTTTTTCAAAACGAAATCATTTTTAATATTTGAAGTTTCTTAAATTATTGTCTGAATTTAAAATGACAATAATTGAAAACAACTTTTATCATGAAATATTTTTTCTTGAATTATTATTATTATTTTAAATTTACAAAATAATCTTAGTAACTTTAGACATTGAAAATAATTTTTTACAAAAATGTTTGATTCTTATATTTTTAATAAATAAATAACATTCATAAAGAATTTAATTGTTTAAATTCGGGAATTTTGAAATTCGTTAATATTATAATCTGTTCAGAAATTTTATTATTCCGGAACTTCAAAAGTCGGAAATTTTATTATTTGCAAATTTTATAATTTGGAAATTTTATTGTTCGGGTATTTTATTATTCAGAAATTTTATTATTATTGAATTTTACAGTCTTCATTTTACAGTGTCAAGAATTTTTTTTCGAGATTTTTCATTTGTGTCGAAATTCTGTACATTCTGGGATTTTGTAAATCATTTTCTCGCCTAGTTAATTTTATAGTGTCGGATACTATGACTAAGAAATATTAAACTGTCGGTAATTTTATAATTTTGGGAATTTTATATTTCGAATATTTTAATATTAGGAATTTGACAGTGAGAGGAGTTTTTTATTGTAAGTATAGTATTAATTTCTGTAATTAATATAAAAAGACAATTCTATATCCTTTCTTTATCTTTGTAGAGTGCCGCAACCGAAGAAGTAAAAAAAGAAATTTTAAATCAGTCAACGTCTTCTGTTTTCGTTTTTTATTCAAAGATTCGAAATTTTTTAATTCAACACTTTTTTGAAAAAGTTGGAATATTTCAAACCTGAAATTTGTGTATCTTAAAACAACGAAATATGTCATTATTCTTCTTTCATGGAAAACAACTATTTCGTGGTTTTCTAATATTCCAAAATCATAAAAATAATCCTAAATTACGACAAAAATTTGACTTGAAAAATTAAAATTGTGTTTAAAGCAACCGCTTTTTTGAATTTCTAATGTTTTTCATTCGTTCTTTATTAAAATATGCACATATAAAAAATGCAAAATAACTTTTTAACTAATAGAAAAATTGTTTAAAATTTGTAAATAAAAAAAGAGAACAGATAATATTAAACTATTTTGAAATTTGTTTCACATTTATCGGATGCGCCAACCCATACATTTTTTCCCTTAGTTCCAACGATTTGATTAATTTCACCATTTGCACTCCTCCCTAGTGATTAGAAAAGATAAACTCAAATTAAATTAAGCCTCTATATTTGATTTCGTGTTACGAATAATTGGTTTTGTTTTTGATAAATCACATATTAATAAGAATCCGAGGCAGGGGAGAAGCTGCAAATCTTTCGAACCCGGACCTTTTTTTATAATAATTGTAAATACTTTGGCCTTAACTGTCAAATCTGACATTAGAATTATTCCTTTGATTAGAAAAAAAATTATAATTTAGATTAAACCAAGAGTGCGTGATGTTGGAGTGAAGGTCAGCGAGAATAAGTAGAAGAAGTCAATACTATGTTCCGACGACTACTGAAAAGATTTAAAAAATTTAAAAAATTCTAAGGATGATGTATGCAATTTTGAAAGTGAAATCCTATAATAAAAATAA
>NC_046660.1:62192424-62199543 GCF_010883055.1 Belonocnema kinseyi
GTATTTGTAACAGAAAATTAATGTAAAAAACGTTATGGCCATCCCTCCGTCCATTGTATTTTTTTTTAATTGCAACGAAATACTTTTTTGTATGTTCCCGAAAAATATCTAGTTCAAGAACCAACACGTTATTGATTTATCAATACGGATAACAAATTATTTAGATGATTTCATCGAAAGGTTTTGTTGATTTAGAAAAAATAAATAATTAAGGATTCAATAAAATATCTGTTTCCGACATCAAATTGATTTTAATTATTTAGAAAAAAATTAATTTAATTAATTTTTTATGTTTAATTTCATTTAGTTTGAAAAAATTTGATTTAATTTCGTTTTTTTTTTAAATTTCATTTAATTCAATAATAATTTTGTTCTAATAAAGATGAGTTTGCTACTCACCGAAGTGCGCGATCTGTTCGGATCAGGATTCTCTGAATATTCAAAATTAATGTACGAAAAATAATTCTTTTTATGCAAATTGTTAACAAAAGTTTATAGTTGATTACTAAAAAAGAGTGAAAGTGTCGGTTATTCAGCTTGAAAAGAAAGAATCAATTATTTTATGTACGGTCAGTTTTTCTTGCGTAATTCTGAATTTCACAAACATCACATTATTGTTGACTGATATTTACCTTATTTTTGCATTGAAAAACAAACTTTTTTTTTTTAAATTGTCTTATTTCTTTTAAATTTATTTTAACCGTTTTTCATCAAAATTTTATGGCTCAAACTTTCTTCTCTTTAGTTGAAAATTTATCTTTTATTTTTTTATTTATGGTTAAAACTTGATCTTTTTTACTGTAAAATTACATAATTTGGCGAAAATTTATCCTTCTTCGTTAAATTCAACAGCTTTTAGTTTAAAATATGTTTTGGTTAAAGCATTAACTATTACATTTTACGATGTGTTTTCAAGAATTATCTATTTTGTTTAAAATAATCTATTTTCATGAAATTCAGTTTTTCCCATAAAAAATTGAATAACTGAAAATTTAGCTTCTTCGTCTCTGGTTAAAAATTCGCCTCTTTTAGTTTTGAAACTGAACCATTTGAAAGGAAATTAATCTATTTTATTGAATACCTGTCTCTTTTTGTTAAAAATTCATATTGATGCTTAACAATTAATCTTTTTAGTTGTGAAAAAAAATTTATAGAAAATTTAAAAAAAAATCATTTTTCTTTCCTTAAAAATTGATCCTTTTAGTTGAAAATTCAACTATGTGTTCGAAAATTGACTAATAATGAATTATTAAATTATAATAATAATAATGATGATGATGAAAATAATAATAATATATTAGAAATATTCTTTTTAGTTACAAATTATTATTAGTACATCGTTCAAACCTCCTTTTTCTTGGTTCAAAATTATTTTTTCAGCTGTAAATTAAACTATTTAATTTTTAGTTGCAAATTTCTTATTTTGTTGCCAATTCATTTCTTTCGATTAAATTTGAAGATGCATTGTTGGAAATTAAACTTTTTCATCTGAACACTTCACTATTTCATTTCTGCTTGAAAATTTATTTTTTAGTTAAAAATTTAACCATTTTTTTTTAAATTCGTTTTCTTTTAGTGGAAAATTTACATTTTTTAGTCAGAGCTTCAAATATTTAGTTGAAAATTCATCTATTTTGTGGAAACTTTGGCTTTTCAGTCGGAACTTAATTTTCTTTTTTGAAAACTCATTTTTTTGTTGAAAATTAATCTTTTTCATTTTTGGTCGAAATCTGAACTATGTCATTTTCGGTACAAAATTTATCTTTATTAGTTGAAAATTCTACTATTTGGTATGCTAATAGAGAATGTTATCAAAACACGTACTCTACATTTTTTCAGTAGACAATAATGTTATGTTTGTAAAATACAGAACTACGGGAGAAAAAGAAACCAGTAATTAAAATATTGAATTCTTTGTCTTCAAACTGAATGATTTTCTTTTCAACGTTATTTTACAAATGAACTCTCAACTTTTATTAATAAATTGTGCAAAAAAACTATTTTTAATTGATTCAAAATTTAAATTTTCGCAGAACTAAATGTTTTGGTTTGCATTTTTCAATGCTAAATTTCAATTTTTTGTATAACATGCCTCTGATGAAGCTCCCGAGATTAAACTTCCACACTTTCTAAATCAATTTATAACCATTTTTAAACAGATTTTTTTCTTGAATATGGAAGCGCAATCATTGATGCATTTTAATGATTTTATCATTTCTCTTTCTGAAACATCTTCTTTTGAAAATGGAGTGTTTAAGTTCAGACTGTGAAATAAAAAATAAGATGAAGGGCACTGAAAGAAATGATTATTTGAGCCAACTATTTAGTTAGTAAGATATGGTCCTGCTATTTTAATAGTTCAAAGTGCTATTTTATTAGTTCGTACAACAATTCCATTAGCTGCAGTGACTATTGAGTTAGTGCCAGCAACTAAATAAATGGTTGTCCCAACTAACAAAATAGCAGTACCATATCTTACAAACTTAATAGTTGGCCCAACTAACCATTTCTTGCAGGGGACCAATAAAGAAGTCACGTGACTTCTAGTAATGTTATTTTTTCTGATCTTTGGAGAATTTTTCAAATTTCACAAATAAAACACCGTAAGAGCTGCTTTAGAAATTTTACCTGTTGCAGAAGTTTTTCTTGATACCTCAAAATAGGTATGTTATAAAAACAATTAAAAATATAACATTCAACAATACACAACATATTGTGTTTCATATGCTTTCATTATTTGATGTTACCTAAGATGTAATATATATTACGTACAACTTGAACAAATAATAACTTTCAAAATATTAATTTAGGAGAAAATTGCAATACACGAAAATTTTTCAGATTTACAAGAGGAATAGAAATGTAATGGTAAATTTGAAAAAAATGTTATTTTGTATGTTTTCCATATTGTTGGTTATATCATAAGATCATTACCATTTATAAATCATCTCAAACTATAGAGGAAACTTAAAGGCACTAACTCATCTTTTTGTATGCATCAAAAAGAAAATGTCAAGGTGCATCGTAACTTTTTGAAAATTTATGTTTTTGAACCACCCTCATTAGCCTATAAATAATAATTTTATCTCTTCCATGTCTCTAGTTCCTTCTTCAGACTAAATATCAGCGAGCAATGACCCACTCCTACCTAATCTTCACAATAAAGCTAGGAAATGCAATACTTGCGATTGTAAGTTTGTAAACGGAAAAAGCTGCGCTTGCGCCTTTCGTCCTAAAAAATTCCTTGTTTACGTAATTTGCAGAAACGGGTATAGAAATAATGCCAGTATGGGAAACGACTGATAAGCATACGAAAGTCCAAGTCGAGCGTCACAGCTTATATATAAGAATAGTCTAACAACAAAAGCTCCCATTATATCTGTAGCTCATACACTTGAGTTTATTTGTTGTCAGGGCCACTTCATAGGTCTTCTAAAAATGTCAGAGCGATTCGTCTGCAGGATCCTCCTGTTGTTTTCTCTTGCGGTTGCCGTCTACTCTCAGGGTAAATATTTCTTCTTTTCAGATTTTTAACAATTCAATTACATGTTAACAAAATCCAAATCTAAGATTATTCTTATGAAGACATGACAATGACAACTGAACAAGGACGATCTTGAATTAACATTTGAAGTAACGTATCGAGGTGCTAACTTAAAATGATCCATATCCATTTGTCATTCGTATATTATCATTTGAAGAAAAAGTAGCTGTCAAACATATTAGTGCATGAAATGTAACAACAGTATACAATAAATTATATGATTATAAACAAATGTATTTTTCCAAACGTATTTCAAAAAATTGTTGCCACTTTCAAAAAATTTTTGTTTCTTCTTTGAAAGGTGGTATGGAGGGACCAACGTCTGGAGATTCCGGAAATGGTAAAACCAATGTTGTGGCTAGTCCTATAGCAGTACCCCCAGGAGTTAAGAACCCAAAGACAGTAGGAATTATAGGAGGATTGTTGGAAGCATTTGCTCCAATTAGGCAAATTTTTCTACAGCTTGTTGAAAGCTATCTCAAAAATATGTATGGAAAATCACTGCCCTGCAGACTGGACTCTATTACACCATTGAAAGGCGAATGTACGGACTTGAAAAACCCGTAAAAGAAAGTTAAGGAACAGATCTGTCCTTTTGTAATGTTTTAGATTTTTCGAAATTCGAAAAAATTTTCCAGATTGAGAAATCTACATTTTATGTACAAGCTGATTGTACAAGGACACTTTTGTTTTAATTCCTTGATTAAACACGTTATGTATCATTTAAATAGGATTCTTGATTGCCAAATATTACATAAATAAAGATATCGAATTAAACAGTTTTCTTCTTATTTTCATTTATTAGTTATATAAGAATGAAGATGCAAATATTGAACAAATACAGGAATATATTATTACAAATGTTATTGTTTTATATTTTCACTATTTCATTTTTATAATTGGTGACTAGGTCTGGTATACAAAATTTGTTTAGTTACTGCAAAAGTAATAAGATAACTAAAAGAATAATTTAAATTTGTCTCTTCCTTTTCAATATATTTTGAAGTTTTTATTTCCGTAGAGTACCTTTGATGATTTAAGATACTATTATTTTCAAGCAGATAATTTTTTATTAAAATTAGTTTTTAATTCAAAGTCGTAGTGTGAGAGTACTCGCAAAAAATTTTTTTCGCTTCAAATACATTTTTTTCCTCTATAAAATTTTTATTTTTAATTAAGAAAACATATTTTTTAATTTCAATGAAAGTTTTTTTCTTCTTTTCTTCTTCTTCATTTTCTTCACAACTGCCGACTGCGATAAAAATTAAAAATTAAGTACTTTATTCAAATTTCCTAAAATATATTAAAGTTAATAGTAATTTAAAAAATGTATAATTTTACAAACTTATGTAATGTCACAATTATATTTCCTGTATTTTATATAACAAACAAATTAAATGATAATAGAGAATAACAATTTTCTTTAACCTTTACGTAAACCGATAACTAATTCGCAGGTGCTTTTAATATTATTAGGTAAAAAAAAATTAGATAAAAATGAATGTCATATAACAATTGCGATAAAACAACTTCCTGTAATGTGGAATATTTCAGAACAATTTTATAAAATATTCAACGGTTAAAAAAAGGAAAATATAGTTAACTTAATAAATGTTTCTCTTATGATTGTGTTTATTTTGATGAAAATTCATGTACAAAATGAATATGCATGATTGCATATTGATTTAAAAGAAATTGAATTTTTTCATTTGAAATTGGCAATAAACATTTTTACTCCAGGAACATACAGCTCTTAAAAAAATATTTTTCTCAACAAACATAGGAGTATCTTTAAATTTTCTGTTTTCTTCTTCTTCTTCAAATTTGTATTAATTTTTCATGAGTGTTGATAAAATACATCTCTATAAAAAAAAACTTGATTGAAATTTGAGTTTCGAGTTTTTTTGTACACGTAAAATCTACGTTTCTTCGTATATTTGAAAAGTATTATAAATAATGCACTGCCTATACAGGAAAAAATGTGTTTTTCTACGTGAACAACCGAGTAAGAATGCTTACCATTATAATCATTACGACGACAGTTTGGATAAATTATGTTATGCTGATTGCATAAAATGTATTTTTTAAAACCTTCCTCCTTTGATAAAGCGATAACTGATGTAAAGTTTTTGCTACTAGAGGAAAGGAAAAGAAATACAAAAAATAAAACAAACTTTACAAATATTCTATACTCTCAAGATAGAACATATAATAGTGCTTACAAAATTGTATTGTTGGAATTTGAATAACAAATTCAATTTTTTTAAAGTCTACTGTGATTTTAGACAAAGTATAAATTTCAAAATTATGTATACAAAGCATGTTCGGTAAGTTTTGTCTCCTAGAAGATATTTTCTTTATTCACAACAATTTTTGGGTTTTTAAAAGTGATATTTTGTACGGTTCCCATTATTTTCTAATATTTCATGTGCATAATTCCTGAAAATAAAAGTAAGAATCCAACCACTGAAAAATCTTTCTATTGGAATTTGAAAAAAAAACTTCTAAAAAAGAAAACAAAAAAATTTCTTTTTTTGACCAAAATAAAAAAGAGGGTAGAAAAATGGGAAGGCAACCAACCAAATTTCCTTCCTTTTTTATTTCTTTTGTCTTTTTTATTTTTATTATCATCAAATCACGATAATAAAATGTGAAAAAAATAATCACTAACGTTTCGGCACTCAAGCGGCTCCCTTATCAAGGGAAAAAAATTCAAGCAGGCAGAAACAGCAACGAAAGCACTTCCTGAGAATCAAGAATCAAAACAAAATTTTTTTTATGGTACATAAATTTTCAAGAAATAACATAATCAGTATAATTTTTAAATAAGAATTTCGGGGGCTTAAAATCACAATTTTCAATCAATATTAATATTAATGAACTTAACTAGAATATTGATTATGAAATTATTTCTAGATATTGTTTTTTTAATTTTTGAGAAAGAAGTTCTAAATATAATTCTCTTTAAACAGTCCACATTTAACAATTCAGATTTTAAATGATTTCTTATTAGTATTAATGATTTTGAATTGAAACAAAATGTTTAGAAAAATAAATTTTGTTATAAGAACAGTTTTAATAATATTGTAGTCGCTGTGTCTTATCGATTTTAAATTATACGTAACAAGCATTTTAAATTCCGATAAAAAAATTAGCTTGTGAGCTTGGTATCTTCGAGTTTTTAAATTCAATAACAATTTTTTTAAACATCTTAGACATTTTCTTAAGTCACTTAGCACAATGTCTTACGTATTATTCAAACTATTTAAAGTTTAGTTATTATTAATATATAAAAGTTACTATTTCTCTAGAAAAACAACCACAATTTATTTGCAGCAATAAAATGTCGATTATTGTTGAATCAACCGGAATATTCTGTTGCTTCTGTAGCAACAAAACATTTATGTTGTCATAATTAAACATTTTTTTTAAAGAAAATTTGAAATCAAGAAAATATGGTACGAATACGGACGATACGATATTTTATGATCGAAAAAAATGTTCTTGTCTTAATAAAATCGACTTAAATGAAAAAAACCAAGTTTCTTCAATCTAGTTCATTTTCTTGGAACAAA
>NC_046660.1:62199643-62204769 GCF_010883055.1 Belonocnema kinseyi
TTCTTTAATCAATCAAATATTTTATCGTCCCTATCCTTAATTAAAGGGTTAAGATATCAAATTTCAATCGAAGAATTTTACCAAGCATGGTTGGTAGATTTTACTTTCTAAACTCTTTTTTTATTTATTATCCAAAATTTTTAGATTGTTGATAATGATATTTTTAGATCTTTCGTTAATTTTCGAGAATTATCAATGGAAACTCCATTAAAAATATCAGATTCTAAATCCGATCATAAACCAGATTGCGAATCAGTTCAAAGTACCGTGAAACATGTATTGTCACAAACAATAAAAAAATGCTTATTTTTAAAGCGAAAAAACATTTTCTTGTCTCTCTATGAATGAAAGAATTCGTCTTTAACAAATAGTAAATAATTGTATTCATTTCTCATTTCATGATGATGAGCAACTTGCTTTAGTATTATTGCATCTTCTCAAACAAAGAATTATTCTAAAAGTCATCAAAGCTAACCGATACTTCAATACGTTTCCCATAATCGTTTAAAACAGTTAAATCCATATAACATATTACAAAAAATGTATTTCTAAAGTCGTTGGAAGACCTGGAAGGCGAACTTGCGAAAATTATTTTTTTAAACTCCGATAAGCAGATGCTCTTGTGTCTTCGACTTAAATAAGTTAAAAGTGTGGCTCTTAAAAATTCCTATCAGCATTGTCGAGGTAAATTGTCCCTAATTATGACGCCTTATATTTTCCCGATAGGTGTTTTTATATGCGTTCTACCAGAAATTAAAAATGAGTCACACTTATCGATTTGACTTTAAGACACCTATTCCACCTTGAAGCGCCAATGAGGCTTCTTTTGTTTAATTTAAAGTCAATAACGAAAACTGCCGTGTACTCTTATAAAAAAGAAGAGGCGACGACAAGGTTATATTAAAAGTTCTCCTAGTCTAACCAGTTTCACTGATAAGACCACCCCACGTCACAAACTGCAACGGGTTTCAATATAGTTACATAATTTTCCTAAACACGTTTCTCCCCCAAGAATGAACATTGCCACCACATTCCTCAGATCGATAAGGCCCCTGCATGGTAATACTTGTACCTTGACCTTCCAGGTGTACATTAGCTGTTTCTGGTTTTCCCACCCCCCTTCATATTTAGCACGCTTCACTTACTTCTTCAATTGCATGTTTTTCATAGAAAATATTTGCACAATTAATACTTTAGATAAGATTCACCTGACAAAGAGAAATCGGAGAATAGTCCTTTAACGATTCTTCCTGAAAGAACAAAAATTAAATTCATTGAGGAACAATATCAGAAAGAGGATAAAAGATAGATTTGGCTATTAAAGAATTGAATAAATAATAATCATGAAAACGGTAGGTATATTGGTGGTAAAGTGTAGCTTAAGTGGGGGAGCTGTAACAAGGCTATAACCATTTGCTAACTAGACTTCTCTCTGCAAACAGCTAATGAAAATGAAGACAATGGCAACGACCTTCTTGGTCCTCGGCCTCTTGGCTTGCATCCTCAACATCACTTCAGCTGATAATTCGTCAGTTTCTACAACTAATGAAGCTACCCAACCTGGCGGTACTTCTAGTAATTCTACTTCATCAAAAGCTCCATCAAGTTAGTGCTCATTTCAAAGTGACAAGTCCAAATAACTTCTGAAGATAACCTAACTTTCTTTTCTTTTTCAGCAAATGATTTGGCAAAAGCAGCCGATCCCGCTTTCGAGGCGTCAGAGCTGGAGACACCATTTAGATGGTTGGCGGATGCATTGTACTACATCGGATATTATGCGATCTATGAACCTATATCTCTCGTTGCTGATGCTGCAATAGCACCTATTACTCTACCAATAGACGCTGTCAGTATACCAATTAATTTCTTGTTCGGTGACTATCTGGAGCCCGTTTATAGCTTTATTGGCAATCAATACCAAATGATAAAGAATATCATCTGGTGGATAGTCTTGGAATCCATCAGCTATGGATCAGGAGCTACAGCTGATACCATTTCCGAAGCTATGCGGATCGCTTTAGACGGAATTTTACAATTCTTTACGGACATTGGACTGCCTTTAGCCAACTCTGCTGAAAAGCTTTCTCAACTTACGGACCAAATAGCCACGACGAGAAGGAAGAGGTCCGTTATGAGTGCTTTCGGTGGCCTGGGAGATGGATTAGTACAACTCATCCAGTTTCCTTTTATGCTCATGGGGGGCATTTTTTCCATCATCACATATCCACTCAGGATGATTTACGGATTGGTAACGTTTCCCTTTTATCTTTTATTTGGATCAAGTGATGAAGGAAACTCGCCTCTCACCTTACTGTTGACAGATATGAGCACCCAAGAAATCACGAACGAGGTGATCGAGGCAGCCTGGGAATTTATGAAAGAGACTGGTTTTTCCAAATTACACACTATCGCTCAGGAAATTATGGACAGCAATATGTTACCCAAAAAAATTAAGAATCTAATTTCGGAAGTGGACTCTGTGTATTCTGTGGCGAAGATGGTCGGATATATACAATAAATCTTCTAAAGTGCTGAGAATATTTCGTTAATAGAAATACCATTTATGTATATGTTGCCGAAGCTTAATAAAAAATAGTTGTATTAATTCCTGTACCTTTATTTACCATCTTAGGAATATCTAGCATAAAATATATTATTTAGGACAAAATAGTTTTGATTATTTCTTAAAGATTAGTCTTTTTTCTAATAATTACTTAGTCCAAGACTTTCTAAACAAATGTTAGTTATTCTAAAGGTTTAGATTTAATTGAAAACTAGATTGAGAAATATCGTATTAAAAATATCAATTTTTTATCTGGCATCTGAATTCTCTTCCATATACATCTTTCTCAAAAATCAATTTTTTTCTCAAACTTATAGACTACCTCATAACATGGCAATATTATTTTTGTTTAACATATGCAGGAAAGAAAAAGGAGAATGAAGACAGAATCGTTCTTAGAATAGTAAACTTTATTGTTATCTCGGATGGAACATTTCATCGATATTACAATTTTCTCATTAAAAATCGCGCCATTATAAACATTGAATGGATGAACTTGAAATTTCTTGCAGCTCTTCTAATATTACGCTTTTATGTCTGGATTTCCTCCTAATAAGACATCTAGCAGAGGGTCAAGCAGACCTTTAAGCAACATGTTTATTAAATTTTTGAGGAATGCGGGCACGAGCATATCAGGTAATGAATTTACAACATTCTCCAAGAGTTGTGACAGTCCACCATTTTGGGTAATTCCGGTACATTCAAAACCATTGTCCAAGCTAACAAGGCATGGCAGGGAACCACCCAACAAACGAGAAAGGGCTCCATTTGTTAAAAGTTCCACTGCAATAATTAATTCCACTAAAGATTCGACAACACCAGAGAGAAGACCTCCAACAAGGGGGATTTGTTGGACAACGGATAAAACGCCTTGTAACAATTTTTGGAGACTGCTTGTATCTGGTCCTCCCGATCCTGGAGCATCAGATGTACTCGAGTTTGATGTCACCGCCCTCTTAACAACTGAAACAATAGAAAAGGGAAACATGATTAGGTATGTATATGTAAAGGAGTTGTAGAGGAGAAACAGAAGAAGGTAGATAGTAAAATATCTGCTATATGGTCAGATGATGACATTCCTTTTTTGTTGGTTATCAATTATGGAATCAGGTTTGTGTTGATGAACATTTAATAATTGATCAACATTAATGATTGACTCACATTTAATAATTCAACCATATTTGATATACTCACTACCAGCATGTACTGAATAGAACGATACAAGTGCTAAAATGAGCAGATATTGACCCGGGAACATCCTCATGATTGCGGAATGTGCAGTGAAACTATGAAACCCACAGTCTTGGGTCAAGCAATTTATAAGCATATCGCTGGCTGCCTAAGTAAAGACGTTCATGTCGCTATCTATCGGCATATTGCTTTGGTATTGGCTTATGTGTGCATAGGCAAAAATTTACAAGTATTTGTACATATGCGGAAGAGCGGGGCAATCGGTTATCGGTAACCTTGTTATGTTCCATAATATTGTATTGTTATGCAACATTCGGTTTTTTAACAGGATATTTATAAGAATATTATCGAATTTTTAAATTTTGCATCGGTACCGGAGGAGCAAAATTAAAAGGAATTAGATTTAAGAATTTCATAGAAGTAGGTTGTTCTTATGTTTCTCTTGAGTTTGATGGTCTAGTCAGAGAAAAAGTTGTCATGAAACAAAAACATCGTCCTCTTGCCTGTTTTGTTTTGAAGGATATAAATATATGTTTTACACAAACGTAATTATTCAGCTGCGATATTAGGTGAAGTTTGTGGCATAAGGAAAATTGTTGCTGCAAAAGGATTCCTGTTGAGACAAATGAAAATCTTATAAACCTTAAATTTAAGAGGAAATTTCATTTACATCAAATACAGATCGTTTTGCCGCAAGAGAACATTTCTCTGAGTATCGTTTAAATCATTTTTAGGTTGTAAAATTATGATAATATATCTATTTCTTTTTTTGAACGAATTTGTTCATTGAGTTCATAGAGATTATATGGTGTTCAGATATAATATTAAAGAAAAATTTAATCTGAAATCAGAAGCAAGTCTAATTTTGAAAACTCGTAATTGACTTAATGTACTTATGTAGTTATACTTTCTACAACCGATACTGGAAGCACATTGCGAGGGTTGAGAAAACTAGACATGTTGCTATAGCAGCAACAAAATATTTTGGCTGTTTCTACAAAGTTTAAGTTAAATTATAACAAAATTTTCATTAGGGCAACTAAATATTGTTTTTATAAACTGAATTTTGTTGTTACAACAAATATATTGTGTTCATTCTAAAGCAACTAAATTGTTTTGTTTTACCAACCAAACATTTTTCTCAGTCTTTACTGTGAACAGGAGGAAATTTAAAAGATATTGTTTTGATTTGCATTGCAATTTTCAGTTGTTTTTAAGATTCTAATATTGTTTCCAATAATAATAATAAGTTAGCTCAGTTGGTTAGACCCTCGGACTTCACTTCAGAGGTCCGGGGTTCGATCCCTGAGCCGGTACCTCTGGAAATTTTTCAATGTACCTTTACCGAGGTTCTGGTGGTTCGGAACCCACC
>NC_046660.1:62204869-62287112 GCF_010883055.1 Belonocnema kinseyi
AATACCTACATATACAAGTGAACGTGATATTGATAAAAGTATATTAAGTTAATAAGTAAATTATTTAAAAAATATTTTTCATACTTTATATCAAGACAACAAAATTTTTTAATTAAATAAGAAAATAAGCGATTATAGTACAAAATTTTAAATAATTAATATTAATACTTCAATAAGTGGAATCCGGTTTCGCTATCCCTGAGATATGTAGTTCGCTTGGAAGTCCTGTAAAACGGTTTCCCACTTTTCAGGCGCTCAATTTGTCGATAAAAAATTATGTTTTATTAAATTTGTTGTTATAATTGTCAAAATAATACTTAATAGAAACGTTTTCCCTCCATTAAATACAATTATTTTGAATTATGTTTCATTCAAAATACAATTAGGTTTAACTATATAAAAATATTTATTTTTTGCATAAATTTTGTAACAATTTGTAACATGTTTTATAAGATTATCCAAAATTTGTAACATATTATTATTTTATTTAATTTGTGAAAACTGCAACGTTTTTGTATAATTCAGACAATTTTATCAATTTTACAAGCATGTAATTAAAAAATTTTGATTCTCGATTTTTATTTTTGTCAAATACTTTTGAAACAGGTTACTTAATATTTGATTTTTTTTTAAAGTTACAATAAATTGAAATAAAGTACATTAATGTGAAATGTATCATTTTTTGTGAAAAAATTCAATTTTTTTTTAAAGTTTGTAAAGGCACTCTCATTCTAGTCAAACTAAAAACAAATCTATCTAGAAAATAACTTTTTTTTTTAATTTTTCCAAAACACTTACAAATCATTACAAGTATTTAGCTACTAATTTTTAAGAAAAAAATTATATATTTCAGACTGTTGTACTTTATAATAATTGCTCTATTTACAATAAAATATATTGAAATACAATAAAATATAACAGTACGAAAATATAAGATTTTTTTTTAATTTTTAGATTCATTGAAAAAGGTCTTATATTTGCGTGACAACTATTTAGATAAAATTTCATGTGTGAAAATAATTTGAAACCAAATTTCATTACGTTATATATAAACTTATGAACAAAAGTTATTTTTTGGGATTGGCAATTTCTAGGTCATTTGAATTTTCGAAACAATTTTCATATAAAAATTCACAGTTTGAATATTTTTTAAAGAATAGACGCATATTTTTATTATGGAATCACCTAAAAATATCTCTATGACGACTTTTCGGTGATACTATGGATTTCCAACATTTTACATTTTTTATAAACAAAATAAATTATTTTTTTACTACGATAATAGAACTTTTTTAATTCAACTGTCTTCTAAAAAAGTATCTTTATTTTTGGTCTTTGAAATTAAACCACTTACTTGAAGGTTTAGCCTTTTAGACTGAAAGTTGTTATTTTTTTTAGAAGCGTCATTTTTTTAAATAGAAAAATCATAGTTTTTTGTTAACAATTTAACTTGTCGTGTCTAAGATTAAATTCTTTTTTGAAAATTCGTATTTCTGGGTTAAAAAATCCATTTTTTGGTTAAACATTGATTTATTTTGGTTGATGATTTTGCTATTTTGTTTATAACTCGTATTTTTGGTCGAATTTGACTGTTTTAATTGAAAATAAAAGAATAACAAAAACGAATTTTCAGTATTAATTTATTTGCTATAAATTTTAGATTATAGATGGATTTCTTAAGTTTTCCGTGGAGAAAATTAATTCTAAAAAAAAAAAATTCTTATCAAAATAATTAAAATTTTAATCATAGAGATGACTTTTCATCTTGAATATAATGAATCTTCATGAAAATTATAATTAAAAAAATAAAGATTTCAATGTTCAATTTCCATCAAAATAGTTAATTCTGCAACCTAAAAAGTCGAATGCGTTATAAAAAAGCTAACTTTTAAACCGTAAAAGAGGAGTTTACCACAATAAAAAGTTAACTTTCAACAAATTGTTTACATTCTCAACTAAAATATTTTAATTTTGAACCGAAAATGGAAAGTTAAATATTCAGTTTAAAAACCAAATGTAAAAGAAAAACAAATTTTCAAAATGTTGAATTCAATTTAAAAACACGGATTTAAAAAAAATAGTTTAATCCTCAACCAAGTTATGAGTTTTCAACGAACAAGATTTATTCTCTACCTGAACAGATGCATTTTTCACAAAACACATGAATTTTCTATCAAATAGTTTAATATTTAAATACTAAAGAAAAAATTCCCAGCCAAAATTCTACAGCTACACTCTCAGTCAAAACAGTAAAATGACTGCAACAAATAGGTTAAGTTTTTTAATAAAAAGTTTTATTTTTAACAAAATAGTCTCATTTTCTACTAATGCAGTTAAATTTCCAAACAAAAATATTCATTTTAAACAAAAAACAGTTGATTTCGACCAAGAAAAGACGAATTTTTAAGAAAGTTATTGAATCCTCAACAAAAACAAAGTAATTTTGAACCAAGTGGTTGCATTTTGTATAACAAAAAGGTGAAAAAAAGGTGAATTATCAACAAAATATATGAAATTTCACCCAAGTACTTAATTTTCGACTGAAGATAGTGAATATAGTAATAAAATAAAACAAAAATGAAACAAACTTTCAACAAAATAGTTAAATTAATAAAAAACAGAAAACTTCACCAATCGAGATTAAATTCCTAACCAAATATATAATGCTAGACTTTTCAGCCAAGAAAATACCTTTTAACCAAGAATAGTTTGATTTTCTGATTAGGTTCTATTAATTTAGTAAAAATTTAAACGAAAAAAATTGTCAAAGCAAGCGCCGTGCGCCTGCAAAAAAAGGTTCAAAGCCGCCCACACTTTCCCACCCCTGCTCCCACTAGTTCCCCTCTTTAAACTTCAACCATCACTTCCCTTCCCTTCCTCATTTTTGTCTCCACTAATACCATACTGGACCTTCTCTCACTCCCTCTACTCCCCCTCCTCTCATTTCCTCTCACTTTGCCACCCAGAATTTCCCCTACTTTCCTGCTCCGCATTTCCTCTCACTTTCCCTCCTCTCATTTGTAACAATCCCTGTACTTCCACTCCCTAAATTTTAACTATCGCTTCCCTTCCTTTCTCCAACGTTTAACTCCACTACTTCCACTTCTACTTACTTTTTCAGGTAACAGTGCCGTTCTCTATTTACTTTCCCGAACTATCACTTCACCTCCACTACTCACTGGCCCTAGCATACTAGCCCACACCTTACTTGCCCTACATCCCCTCTCCTGATTTCACCTCACTTCCAAATCTAGAATTCTCCCTACTTTCCTGTTCCGCATTTTCCCAACTAGTGCCTCCACTACTACCACCTCTCCTCATTTTTTAGCTAATACTTCTCTTCCTTCACTCACATTCCTTGCTATCACTTCCCCACTACTACTCACCTGCACTACTATGCTATACCTCCCCTTACTTTCCCTACTTCCCCACCCTCATTTTACGTCAATTCTCCGCTCATAATTTCCCCTACTTCCCCACTCCGTATTGTCCTCACTTCCCCTTCTCTGATTTTCACCAATTCTCGTACCTTCCTACCCCTCATTATCCTTCGCTTCTCCTACTCTTCCTCCCCTAACTTCCCCTACAGCCCCTCCCCTCATTCTTCTCACTTTCCATCCGTACTTCACTTCAATTTCCTACCCCTCATACCCCTTACTCCCTCTCCTATAATTTATCCTCCTTTGGAAAATTAGGACTGATGGACACTAGGGCGGTCCAATAATGCATCAGAATTTTTTATTTTAATTTTCATTCAATCATGAAACCGCAAAAAATATGTCGTTTTAGTCATATTTAGAGGTTTCACAAACCCTATGAAGTTTAACACTTATATCCCATTAGAAAAAAAGACGTTTTTCTAAATTATATTTAGAATCGTCAATATTAGGTGAATCCAGTTGAAACTTAAAATTTCTCTTAAAAATTATCTGTATGATAAGAGATAAATATTTTTTTTTAATTATTAAACCCAGTCCCCCATAAGTGTTTTTTATAGGGTACCAAAAAAAACCATAAGTAAAAAATTGTGGTTTTGCGAGTTTTGGTCCTAATTATGATTTTTTACGGTTTAAAAAAATATAAATTGTTAGTAATACATCTAAAACTACTCTATAATGCAAATTAGATGTTCATATATGAATTTTATTAAACAATTTATTATTGTTTTAAGCAATTTCGTCTTTTAATAGAGTTAAAAAGTCGCGGTTTTTCAAAATTTTCAGCTTCTTTTCAACAATGTATTATTATTTATAATAATGTGCTGTTAAAATAATTATGGAAAGTTTCAGTTTTTTATAAAATTTTACTCTTTTAATCCACATTAATTAAGAGTGAGATAATCATTATTTCAGGTTTCCAAAAATGATTTTTGATGCAATTTCTTATCATTTTTAATAATATTCTCTTTGAATAATGGTAGAAAGTTGCAGTTTTTTTTTTAAATATTTAACATTTTGTCCACCTCTCACTTAAAGCAAGGTAACAACTTTTCACTTTTTTTCAATTCCTTATAAAAGTTTTCTTTTAGAGTAAAGTGAAAATTAAATTCAATTTGAGAAATATTATTGTCTAAACAATTTATTATTACTTTTAATACTTGAATAATGCGGAAAAATGAGGTTCTTTCTTAAATATTCTACATTTCACCCACCTTTCACTTAGCGCAATGTATAGATTAATTCAATTCAATAAACATATTTCTTTAACAAATTATTATTGTTCATAACTATCTTCTCCTACATTAATGCCAGGTGGGTGTGGCTTTTTTTCAATTTTCCACTTTTTTTCAACTTTTCACTTAGATTAAAGTTATAATTTATTTATGTTGAGAAACTGAATTGTTTAATCAATTTATTATTATTTTTAATAATATTCTCTTAAAATAATGCTAAAAACTTGCAATTTTTTTTTTAAATTCTCCACTTTTTGTCAATTTTCACTTAGAGTTAGTTAATGATTAGTTCAAGTTGATGAACCTAATTGTTTAAACAATTTATTATGATGTTTATTTATATCCTTTTTGAATAATGCTTGAAAGTTGCGGTTTTTTCTGAAATATTAAACTTTGTATCCACCTTTCACTTAGAGCAAGGAAAAAACTATAAAAATTTAACAAACAGAATTGTTTAAACAAATGATTATTGCTTACAACTATCTTCCCTTATAGCTATGGTGAATAGTTTCAGTATTTTCTGCAATTTTCCCCTTTTGTCGACATTTCACTGAATTAGGTAATACTTAATGCACGTTCAAAAATATAATTTTTTTATTAGTTTATTATTGTTTATAATTATCTTCTCTTACATAATGGCAAGAAATTTCAAAATTCTTCCAAAAATTTATTCAACTTTTCTTAGACTTTTTAGTTATGTGCAAATAATAAAATAAAAAACAATACAATCATTTTTAATCAATCTCTTTCTTTCTTGTTAATATATTTTTCTGAAGTAAACAGACTGTTCTGAATTAGAATAGTGATTTAAAAAGACTGAAAATATCGACAAAATATCGTTTTTTAACGGCCCCAATGCTAAATTCCTCGATTTCTCCAAACCTTACAATAAGCAATTTTACTAGCAATCGTGAATTTCATCATTCAGGGCACTGAGAAAAAAATGCGGGTTTGTTGTAATAGGTAATGATAACTTTGCATATGCCCATCTCTTTTAGTGCTATATTTATTTTATGAACTCGCAAGTTATTTTTTTTTAATCTGTTTCTTAAGAATTTTCTGAACTTTTAGCTTACAGTTAAAACTTATTTTCAATTATCTTTATGGACAGTTTTTCCATCCATATTGCTCAAGTGTTCTATTTGTAGTTTCTGTGTCGACGATTTGTGCACGTTCACTTCACACCTAAAGATGTAAATGGAAAATTGTCAGTCACATGCAAATTTTGCACTGATATTTTTGAAGACAAGGCTGCTGATAATGGATTATTTTAAAAAAATTATTAGAAAAATTTTAGGTGATAACGGATACAGTGTCTTGCTATTTCACATTTATTTACAGAAGCATTTTATATTTTTAACATAGAAAAATTCCCTACACCCCAGAAAACAAAATTTTTTTTAACCAAAAGAACTGATTTCTTGAATGCACATGAAAATTTGGTTGCATTTAAAGACATTTTGGTTGATTCAACAAAATATTTTATGGACTCAGCACTTTGATGCAAAAATAAAAATTCTAATTACTATTAATTTTTTTAGTTTATTTGTTTATTTGTTTTTAAGGTTATATAAATGTAATTTTGTTAAGATTCTTGGGAAAATTTAAAAAGGGTTTTAAGGTATCAAATCTGTCGAAAAGGTATAATTTTTTTATTTCACAAAATTGTTACAAGATTGTAGAATAAATTTGAATCAATTTGACATATATTTAGGACTTGTAGAAGCTTCGATGAAACTAAAAATATTTAATTAATTTTCAAAATTTAAGAAAGTTAATTAAATTAGATTAAAATCCAAATTAAAAATACTATTTAACTTCCAAGAATCAAATTGATTAAATCTCCTGTTAAAAAAAAAACAGGAATTCAACGACCAAATCTGGACTATTACGAATAAACAAAAAGCTCCTATTGTAATCTGAAAAAAAATAATTTTCGGACCAAAATAAAAAAAGGAAAGAAAAATGAGGAGGCAGCCAACCATAACCCCTTTCTTCTTTTTTTCTTTCTTTTGGATTTTTTATTTTTATTATCATCAAATTACAATAAAATAACATTTAAAATAAAAAAAATAAAATAGAAAAATAAATAAAATTACATTACCAACGTTTCGTTTGCCTTATCAAGGCAAAACAAAATTAAATAGGTTCTCATTTTTCTTTCCTCTTTTTTTATTTTTGTCCGAGAATTATTTTATTTTTTTACATTACAATAGGATTTTTTTGTTTTTGTTTGTTGTGTTCAAAATTTGGTCGTTGAATTCTTGTTTTTTTAAAAGGAGTTTGCATTTAATAATTTTCGAAAATATTTGGAATTTTCACAATATTTATCATATATTCAAGAGTTCGGAAATTTCTAAATTCTTTTTTAACGGACTCGAATTATTCTGAAAATTGTCATTAAATAAAAAATTAGTTTATAATTTCCAGAAATCTCAGGAACACTTTTTTCAGCTTGAAACTTTTCAAAATTTTGTTAATTCAACAAAATTGATTGTATAGGATTCGCAACAAAATAAATCGTTTTTTTGTTTAAAAAAAAATTATATTTAAAGGTGGCGCCAGCCCCATGTAGTTTATCAAGTCTTTCCTATGGGAAAAAGGAGCTTTTGTAAATTTTATTCAGAATTGTCAATATTAGCTATATCGAGTGGAAACTCAACGTTTATTTTCGAAATTAGTCACGGAATACGAATAAAATATTTCTTTTCAATTATCACCCCCATAAGTCTGTTTTAAAGGGTTCCAAAAAATACCCATAAGTAAAAAAATGGGATTTTCCAATATTTGGCGGTAATTATGATTTTGGCTGGTTTTTTAAAGGAACTTTGTTTCTAATACATAAAATAATACTTTATACTAACAATTATATCTCTGCCTAATCTGTATAAATAATCAATTATTGTTTTTAGCAATTTTCTCTAAGAATGAAGTTAGAAAGTCGTGGTTTTTCCCGAATTTTCTCATTTTTGGTGCAGTTTTCAATTAAAGTAAGGTAATAGTTAAATAATTTTAACAATTCTAATTGTTTAAATAATGTATTATTTTTAATAGTATTTTATTTGAATAATGCTAGAAAATGGCAGTTTTTTCAAAAATGTTCCACTTTCTGTCGAATTGAGAACCAGAGTGAGGTGAATATTTAATTGAAGTTAACAAAATTAATTATTTAAACAAACATTATCATGAAATAATGTTAGAAAGTTACGGTTTTGTCTAAAATATTCAACTTTCTGTCCACTCTTCCTTAAGGGTTTGGTAATAATAATTGAAATTTAAGAAAGATCATTATTTAAACTGATTATTATGGTTAAAAAATATCTTTTCCAGGCAGTTGCGCTTTTTCCCACTTTTTATCAACTTTTCACTTAGAAAGGTAATAATTAATACAAGTTAAGAAAATTAATTGTTTATACAATTTATTATTATTTATAATTATCATTTCTGAGATAATTTTGAGAACGTTTTGGTTTTTTCTGAATATCTCAACTTTATGTCAAGGTTTTACTCAGTAAGTTAATTATTAATGCAAGTTAGAAACAAACTTATATTTGATAAGATCCATTCAGAAAATTTTAAGAATATTTCATATATCTGTTTTATTTCCGAAAAACATATTTACAAAAAAGAAAGAGATTGTTTGAAATATGATTTTCTCTCATTTTTATGTATTATTTGTTTATAAATAGAAAAATACATCGAAGTTAAACATTTAAGAAAAAACCGCAAGTTTCTAACACTTGCCTAAGGGTAGATAGTTATAGTAAATAATAAATTGTTTGAACAACTATTTTTGCTTATTTTCGATAATTATTATCTCATTCAGTGAAAAGTGGAAAAAAATTAAAAATGTCAGAAAAAACCGCAAATATCCAGTATTGATTCTCCATTTTAAGATAAAATTGCTAAAAAAAATAATGAATTATTCAAACGATTTATGTAGAAATACGATTATTAGTATAGCATAGTATTGTATGTAATTGAAACAATTTGAATTTGAAGAGCCGCAAAAAATCATAATTACCTCCAAAAACTTGCAAAACCCTTTCTTTCATTTCTGACGTTTCTTTGGGATCCTATAAGACAGACTTATGGGGGATAATATTTAAAAACTAATATTTCATTCGTATTATGTGGCTAATTGCGAAAATAAATTCCAAATTTCAACTCGATTCAGCTAATATTGAAGATTCCGAAAAAAATTTTTAAAAACGCCTTTTTTATGTGAAATACGTGTTAAGCTTCATGGGGTTTTGTGAAATCTCTAAATATCTTTTTAAAAAAAATTGACTTATTTTTCTGTTAGTTTAAATAAATTGCCAGGCGATATTCAAATTTTTTTGTACTTGCCATGCATTTTTAGACTACCTGAGTCTGCATTAGGGTGATCCAAGAATGCATAGCAAATTTTTTTTCATGCTAGAGGGCAACGATCATTTCATTCCAAATCCGAAAAAAGAAATTCCATATTTTTTTCAATCTTGATTTTAACAGAATCTTTTTTTAACAGTTTTTTTTAAACTTGAAAGAATTTTTATTGGTCTAATGGGTAACTAATTTTCAATTCTTTGAACAAATGGAATTTATTTAAATAACCTTTTTTTCAAAAATTTCCTAAAAACTATTACTATTGATCTAGTGAAATAATAATTAACTTGGGTTCATTAATTTTCAATTATTTAAGCAAATGAAATTTGTTTAAATAATTATTTATTATTCACTTTTCTTATTTAAAATTATTAATATTTATTTAGTGGAATATTTATCAGCATTGTTTGATTTATTTTCAATTGTTTAAAGTTTAAACAATTTCCATTTGTTTACATAATAAGAAAGATGTTAATAAAATTTTTTACTGTTTTTCGAGAGGAATATTTAACAACAATAATTTATTCATTTTTAAATATATAAAGAAATTCCATTTTTCTAAAAAAATGTAGTTAAATTCATTTAAATTTGTCAGTATAATGTCAAATTTTGTGGAAAATTTTTGTTTAATCAAATTAAAGGTTGTTGAAAATAAATAATAATTTATCGTTTATACAATTGGAAAATATTTTTTTTAAATTTATGTTATTAAAGATAATAATCTGCCAGTTAGACGAATTTTTTAAATAAATGTAATTTGTTTACATAATTAAAAATTAATTAACCAATATTGATCAATATTCCACTAAACCAACAGTAATTATTTTTATTACAAAGAATAACAAATTTTCGATTAAAAATATTTTAAAAAATGGAATTTGTTTGAAAAATTACAAATTAGTTAACCAATGCTGATAAAAACTCCAATAAAGTAACAAAAATATTTTGTGAACAAAAATAGTATTTTTAAAACAAAAATTATTTGAAGAAATTCCATTTGCTTAAACAATTGAAAATTAATCAAATAATGTTAATAAATATTCCACTAGACCAATAGTAATCATTTATAGGGAGGAATGTTCACAAACAAAAATAATTAAACAAATTCTGTTTGTTTAACCAACTGACGACTGTTGATTCTCACGCTTCGCGCTCGATGTTGTATTTATCTCGCACTTTGTGCTCGATTATGTATTTAACTCGCGCTACGCGCTCGGTCTTTATATTTTCTCACATTCTTGTGCAAACATTTAAAAATTCAGACTCAAACCATCCACCACTGTAATTTTGTGATTGTGAATTCTCTTTCGTTAAAAAAGCTTAACTCGAGAGTTTGAGTGCACCTACGGCACGCGACTGAGGGCAATCGGACTCCGCGCTTAGTCTTTGCATTTCGGTCGAAATTTCAAATCGCATTCGGTCACAGACCTTTAAAAATCAAAGGTGAACGGACCGACAACTGTAATTTTTTTGATTTTGAACTCTCTTTTGTTAAAGCTCTTTTGGCTCTAACGAACACATTCTCATCACGTATCTCGTACTTCGCACTCGATTTTGTCCACACTGTCCACTTTTCTACATTATACACAACACTCTTGTATCAATTATAATACATTTTTTATGTAACTCTGCCAGGGATTACTTATTAAAAATTTGCAAAATAAAAATTTTGTATTTGCTTTAAATTGTATTCTAGGCTACTCTGAAGCATGCATCATTTCAATGAATGTATATCATTACAATTCATAATATGCATAAAAATTGAATCATACTAATTCTTATTTCCTTGTTTTCATAATTTTTTTATTTTTAATGTTGTTTTTTATGATTAAATAAAAACTACTGAGTATCTTCTGCATATATATATATATATATATAGGATCCTATATAGGAGCCTATGTCCTCTTTCATCTTATCTGTGCTTTTTGCAAAAAGTTAATTTTTTCATTTTTAATCTTATGTTTTACGATTAAAAGAAAATCTACTGCTCATATCGAAAAATAATTAATAATAAATTTATATATCTTTTTAGGCGAACAACTTTTGTCTGGTAATTAAAGTTTATAGCTTGTGCCGTTTTTTCAAACAAATTTAATATTTTTATTTAGAACGTTATTTTTTACGACTAAAGGAAAAACTAACTGCCCTATCAAAAATTATAGCTCTTTTTTAGATGAACAAGTTTTGTCTCATTTTTTCTCGTAGCTTATATCGAAAAGTGATTATTCTTAATTTGTAATTCTTTCCAGGGCGCGAAATTTGAGCTTTTTCATTTTGTTTCGTATCTTGCATAGTTTGACCAAAAAATAGAATTTTTCATTATTTTTGGTACGATCAAATTTGGAGTGTTCAACTTCTCGACGAAATTTAAAAAGTTGTTATCATAGTCCTGTAGGGCTTTCAAAAAGCAAAGTTTTTCTTCTCTTGACTTTTTTTCATGACATGCGTTTTTTGGCCTAAAATGTTCATTTTAGTTTGTTTTTTTGGATTTTGAAAATGCTCTAACTCTGATAATTTTCTTTTTATAAAAAAAAGTCAGAAGGATAAATTGTTTAAGTTTTGAAGTACTATGAACAACCGTGCATAGAATTTTTACATCTTGGAAAAATGTGGGCTAAAAATTTGTTGTACGATCAAATTTTGAATTTTCAACTTTTCGACCAAATTAAAAAAGTTGTTATCATAATGTTGTAGGGCTTTCAAAGAGCAAAGTTTTTCTTCTCGAGACTTTTTTTCGTATCATGTTTTGTTTGGCTTAAATTGTTCATCTTAGTTTGTTTTTCTGGATTTTTAAAATGCTATAACTCTAGTAATTTTTAATTTTTCAAAAAAGTCATTAGGATAAATTGTTAAATTTTTTGAATTTTATGAATAATCGTACAGAGAATTTTAAAAAAAATGGTCTCAAAAATATTCAAAATGTACCCACTTTTTGAATTTTCATCCAAAATGGCTGGCTAACGAACTTTACCTTAAGCTTAGGACACTAAACAAGTGTGCCAAATGGTAATCTAATAGATTAATTTTTTCAAAAGTATCGTGTTCACAGACACACAGATATACATACAGACATACAGACATACAGAAATACAGAAATACAGACATACAGACAGACACATTCGTAAAAACCTGTTTTTCGGATTCAGGGGTTCTCAAAACGTGGACATTTGACAAAAACTGGGGGGGTTACATTTTACACAAATCTAATACCTTCTCTGATGAGAATACAAAAAGACGAGACCACAGTGCTAAAAAGGTCGATTTCATGAAGAATTGACATTTTTGGTTTTAAGGGTAGGTTTCAAGAACGCTGGATATTTTCTTACAAGACACTATACTTTTCCGTCACATTTTCCCAAACCCTAAAAAATTATTCCAAAAACTCAAAAAAGTTATTTTTGCCCATGCATTTTACATGGAAAACTTCAAGTCGAAACCGGCACCTTTTAAAATAAAAAGAGAATGGAAAAAAATTTAAAAATTAAGGCCTGTAAAAAATATTGCTTTTGAGCCACCTTAATGTGTATAGAAAACAAAAGTTTAAATTGAATGCTCTCGGTTCTTGAAATCCCACGTTCCTAATACAAGAAATGACAAAGGATGAACTGCAATTGGACGGATTTACCCGCAGTGGTCATTGAAACTCTTTCGTGTACAACAAAGTCATTGGCCTGTATAGAAGGATATATATGTACATGTATATGCATACATATATATATGATACTGAACAACTGCCATTCTCACGAAGCATAGGCCCGGCAGGAAATTGAGCCTAAACTGATTCGGCAAACCGTGAAAATGATTGATTGATCGAATTTTACAATTACTTTATCAAATGCACAATGTAAAGAAATATTATTATTAGCATCTGGTTTTCGGTATTAAAACAGAACACTAAAAAATAGTTTCATTTCAATTTGCCCGTGTGGAAATTGTCTAGCAGGGCCCTCGCAGGGGCCTACATATTTGCCCCCGTATTTCTTTCTACAAAGAACTCAAGTCCGATCATCAAGTTGAACACAAAAATAAAAAAATTACTTCAAAAACAAAGATTAAATTGTTATAAAAATTCAAAAACAAATTTTTATCGTAATCTTCTTTACGTTGTTTGGGGAATAATATGATTTTTTTACTTTTTTATAAGAACTGGGTTATGAGAATAGAAAATCAATCAATGAAATGAATTATTTACATTCTTAATATCATCTTAAAATTTAGACTGTAATGTATGAATAATTTTCATTCTGAAATTTTCACCGGTTCATTTTTTATAATTTTATTTTATTTTAAGTATACTCATTTTATTGTAAAAATATTTCAATCAATTATAGTTTAGTTCTATAAATCTTGAATTGGAGGAAATATACGTTCAAAATGTAATTTTGCGCCAAATTTTGCAGTCATTTCTCTCATCTCAATGGCTGACTAGACTCTTGATCCGGTTCGATTCCGGCTGTTTCGTTCCGTTCCATGATTCAATGATTCCCTTCGACGCCGTTTCTCGTTCGCCAGTAGACACTTTAACAAACTACGCAAAAAACGTTGCTTATTTTCGGATTTGTGATTTATTTTTTTGTAATTTACTTTCAACTTTCAGACAACTACGAAGCACGATTTATATTTTTTCTAAAAACGAGGTGTTATTTGTTCGACTTAATATGTACGTGTTTTTTAACGCGAAGCTTTTGAGGTTAAGACTACCTAATCGTATCATTTTTCTTTTAACAAAAGGAAGAAACGTCATTCACGTTGTGATAAATTTTATATTATAGCTTTAATACTTTTCACACTTATTTGCTCTTATCATATATTATATTAAGCGTCTTTAAACAATAATTATATGTCTAAAATAAAATTCCGATTATTTTCAACTTAAAACAAGTTCTAAGTGAGAATAAGATCTCATCCCAATGGGCACAAAATTTGGCGACGTCTTTACGACATCGTTACGACATCTTTACGACATCCTGTGTCCATGCCGTTTCGCTGTCTTTACGATGTCGAAAAGACATCGCCAGATTATGCGACTTATTTACGACATCGCGAATACAGCGAAACGACATGGACATATGATGTCGTAAAGATGTCGTAACGATGTCGTAAAGACGTCGCCAAATTTTGTGCCCATTGGGATGAGATCTTAGTCTCACTTAGATCTTGTTTTAAGTTGAAAATAATCGGAATTTTATTTTAAACAGTGAATAAGTGAAATTGAATAATCCCTCCAAACCAATTTTTAATTTAATATTTTTAACAAGTGGATTTAATTACATGATATTACATGTCAATTACAAATCTATGAAAGTGAACAAATTTTAATGTTAAATCTTTGAAATGTAATAAGTTTCAATTATAAATCGTAAAAATTGAAATATTTCAAATAGCTTTCAAAATGGTATTATTTTATATTATATGCATTCAATTTTAAATAGTCTTCAATTGAAAATGTTCGAATTTAAAGAATTTTCAATTATAAATCTGTAAATCCTCATTTAAAAATTTTTTGATTTGAAAGATTTAGAAATGAAATCTTTTAACAAAATTTAAGAACTTTAATTTGTAAACCTTTAAAATTAAATTTTCAATCTCAAATCCTCACAAATAAACTATTAAAAAAAAGAATTCGTTATTGCATAATTTTCTATCATACAAAAGTATTAAAAAGCTTTTAATTTCAAATATTCATCCTTGAAGAATTTTTCTCTTGTATTTCTTCAAAATTGAACTACGTGTTCCAAAAAAACATAAAAATTCCATAATTTCAAACTAAATAAACAAAAGAAAGCTATTCCCGAAAAATGTTCAAAATTAAGTACCTTTAAAATATAATTCGTGAAACTTGAATAATTTACAATTCTATTTTTTTCAAATTAAAGTGTCTTGTCGTCCCAAAATTCTGGATGACAGGCACATTATTTTTTAAATAAATTTTGCTATCCCTCTCCAAATTTCGAGATGAATAATCATAACAATAATAATGAAAATAGTCAAAACTATTGAAAAAATAAAAAAATTTTGTCTTATAAAATAGTCAATTCTCTTTTTCAGCTTCGCTAATTTTTCGAAAAGACTAGATGCCGGCCTTTCAAAATTCAATAATTATCAACGGTAACTCTTCAAAATTGAGAACTTAATATTAAAAATCTTTCTAATTGAAATGTTTATAATGTTGAAAACTTGTGTAATTTTCAAGTTTGGCAGTAAAAATTGTTCTATTTTTGATGATTTACTTTTTAAATTTCTTCAATTTGGAAAATTTAGAATTGATAATTCTTAAAAAAATGTTGAGAATTCTTAATTATACATCTTTAAAATTGAATAAAGTTCCATTTCAAATCTTCAAAAAAGCATTTTGAACCAACAAAGATGAAATGTTTTTAAAAAGAGATAAACTTTTAACCAAAATAAATAAGCCTCAACCAAAAAATTATTTTTTAAGATACCAGTTCAACTTTTAACCAAGTTGTTAAATTTTCAACTAAAAAAGATTAATTTTCTACCGAAAATTTAATAGTTAGTATTTTAAATTTAAAAAAGTTAAATTTATCAAAAGTTTTATATTTCTACCAAAGGAGATGAATTTTCAAATGAAAATAATATTTTTAATCAAAAAAGTTTAATTTTCAACAAAGAAAAGAATTTTTCAACCAAATTATACATTGAGGGGAAAAATAAGTCTGATTCAAAAATACAAAAATCTAATCACTATAATAATTTTTCGAGTTTATTTTATTTTATTTTTTTGAAGTTTAAGACTGTAGAAGCTTGAAAGGAATTGAAAAATAAATGATTAATTTTCAAACTGACTTCAAACTTTCCTAAAATTCTGAAAAATCTTTTCAAATGATACAAACATAATTTAAACTATTTTCGGGAATCTCTAGAAAATTGGTTTATTCTCTTGATACCTTTTAAAATTTTTGGAAAGCTTTTAATTTTTTTAAATTCTACTAAAATCTACATCTGTTTCAAATTTTTCGAAATCTTCTCAAGATTTAAATTATTTTCGAATCTTTTTAAAACTTCTAAAAATTCTAGATATTTATTAAAACGTTTCGAATTTTTTCTGAAATAAAAAACTTTCTGAATATATATATAATTGGCCTAAAATCAACCATATTCTTTTTTGAGAAATCGCAAATCGTTTGAAATATTTTAACATGTTTATAAATAGTCTCTTTAAATTAATTTTTCAAAATGAAAAATCTTTAAAAAAATTTCCAAGAATTCTAAGAACCCGTTAAAAATCCCAAAGAAAAACTTTAAAACTTTATTTCAAAATGTTGAAAAATGTAAATTTTGTTTTAAATTGTTTCAAATTTGATCACCTCAAGATCTTCAAGATTCCTCCAGGTCAATTTTTGAAAATCTTTTGGAATGTTTCTAAATCTTTTCAAGTGTTCTCTTTAAAAAAATTTCAAAATAAAGATCATTTTAAATTTAACTAGTAGTCTTAAGAATTTTTTTTTAAATCTTTAAAAAATCTATAAGTAATTTTTTAAATATTTAAAAACTTTTGAAGTTTTTATTTAAACTTAAATCCTTTAAAAACATCTGAATCACACATACACAAATTAACTCCATTTTTTTTTAATTTTGTAATCTTGCAAAATTTTAGGAAATGATTTAAATGTTTTGAAATCTTTTCGAATGTTGCCTTCAAATTCGTTTTTATACATAAAAAGTTATTTGAAATTTTCCCAGAAATATTAAGAAAATTTTATTCTCTTTAAACTTTTCAAAATTCTTAAATAGCTCCTTTTTCGGAATCTTCAAAAATAAATAAATACATTTTTTTCTCATCTTTTTCAAAACTTCATATAAAATTTGAAAAAATCACAACAAAAATCAATAAAATAAAATGTGTTGATATCCGTAAAAAAATACGTGTGCGCTATATTTCGAAATTAATTTAAAAAGTAAAAATTTTTATAATTACTTTTACTAAAAAAATGTAACTAGTAGCAATTTCTTTGGTTAATTACAAAAATAATTTCATTGCCACTATAGTTACCAAAAAAGCAAATAGTTAGATAAAAACTAGTTAATTCTTATTGCTAATTATTATACATTATATAAAAATTTTCTTATGAAAAATGTGCAACCTTTCATGCATAAAAAAAGACTATTGTCCCATTTCCTGCCTGTATGCATGATATTTTAACAATTCATAAACGTGTAAAAAGAGACACCTAATTTTTTGTTATGCGCTGTTGCACAGAATGAGTGCCTTCTACTTAAATTTTTTGTTGAACTAGACAAAGAAGGAAAAAATTCGACACGAGAAAAATATTATAAGATTTTTTATGATTTCAGATAAATCAAATTAAAATTTCATCCAAAAAGTGGAATTTTCAATAACAAAAAAAGATTTTATTTTAAAATCAGAAGTATATTTTCTACCAAAAAGATTTATTTTCTTACAAAACCATGAATTTTTTATGAAATAGTAACATTTTCGACCAAAGAGAAAAAATTTCAACTAAAATGATGGAATTCAAATTTTTAAAAAATCATTTTCAATAAAGTAGATGACTAATTCATCTATTTTATTGAAAATTATTTTTAAAAAATTTACAAACAAAAATATATTAGATCAATTTTCAGTTAAAATGTTAATTTTCATTTAGGAAGAAAAGAATTTGTAACCAAATTTTTAAGTTAAAAAAAAGATGATTTTTAAAGAAAAATAATTAAATGCTCGACAAAAAACCGGATATATGGATTTTCAAAAAAATAGATAAATTTTCTACCAACAGCTTCATTCTCCACTAAAAAATATAACATTTTTACAAAAAACTGAATAGTGTAATTTTAAGTAAAAAAAACTAGTTTTCAACTAGGAAGAAACGAATGTTCAACAAAGAACTTAATTGTGAACCAAATGTAATATGCATTCTGACAAAGAAGTTAATTTATATATAAAAGTGAAATAGTTTATTTTTAAGTTTAGAAAATTTACTGTGCAAAATAAAACAAAAAGAACTGTAATCAAAACAGTTAAATTTCATACTAAAAATTGAATCTTATACTAAAATAGTGAAATGATCAACCAAAAGATTTAGGGGTCAGGACTCAGAATTCACGCCTTTGTAGTCAAGAGTCAAGGAATAGGAGTCAGTTTTCTCTTTTTCCAAAAAAAATTATTTGGCCAGTAATTGGCAATATCTAACATCAGAGATTATTTATAGAAGTCAGGCTTTAGGGGTTAGGAGTTAGGAAATAGGGGCTAGTTTTTTCGTTTCTCCGAAATAAAAAATATTTGACCAGTAATTGTCAATATCTAACATCAGAAATTAATTATAGAAGTTAGGCTTTATAGGTTAGGAGTCAGGAATCAGGATTTAGGAGTCAGGCATAGGTGTCAGTTTTGTCGTTTCTGCGGAAAAAAATTTGACTAGTAATCGGCCATATCCAACATCAGAAATTAATTATAGAAGTCAGACTTCAGGCTTTAGGGGTTAACAGTCAGGAATCAGGATCTAGAAGTCAGGACATATGAGTCAGTTTTCTTTTTTCTCCGCAGAAAAAAAATTATTTAACCAGTAATCGACAATACCTAACATCAGAAATTAATTATAGAAGTCAGGCGTCAAGGTTTAGGGGTTAGGAGTCAGTAAACAAGATTTAGAAGTGAGGATTTAGGAGTCATGATTTAAGAGTCAGAATTCTGACGCCTGAATTCAGCAGTGAAGAGTCAGGAAATAGGAATCAGGCCTTAAGAGTTTGGAATCAGGAGTCAGGATCCAGAATTCATGATTTACGAGTCAGGATTTAGGAGCCAGGGCATAGGAATAAGAAATATATGACAAAAGTCAGGAGTAAAGAATCAGAAAATAGGAATCAGGTCTTAGGAATTAGGATTTAGGAGCCAGGGGTCAGGATATAGAAGTCAGAACTTAGAAGTTAGCAGTCAGAAGTTAGCATTTATGAGTCAGGCATTACAAGTTAGCAGTCAGGAATTATGATTTAGGATTCAGGACATAGAAGTCAGAAATAGACTTTTTGTGTCCGGAGTTAGGATTTTTAAGTTAGGAGATAGGATTTAGGAGTAAGGCCTTAGGAGATAGCAGTCTGGAGATTGGATTTAGAAGTCAGGCATTAGAACTTAGCAGTCAGGAGTTAGGAATTAAGATTCAGGACATCGAAGTTAGAAATAGATTATAGGAGTCAGAAGTTAGGATTTAGAAGTCAGGCATTAGAAGTTAGCAGTCAGGAGTTAGGAATTAAGATTCAGGACATAAAAGTCAGAAATAGATTATAGGAGTCAGAAGTTAGGATTTAGAGGTCAGGACATAGAAGTCAGAAACAGATTGTAGGAGTTAGGAGTTAGGATTTAGGAGTCAGGACATAGAAGCCAGAAATATATTATAAGACTCAGGTGCTAGGCCTTATGGGTTAGGAGTCAGGATTTAGAAGTCACGAGTTAAGAAATACAAGAGCTTTAATATGGACAGAATGCATGAATTGTAGATTATTATTATTTTATTAATTATGAATCAAATGCATGAGTTATGTATATTATATAAAAATGCATTTTTGTACTGATGTACATAGCGGAAGATTCTCTTATGTAAATCCAAGAACGTGTGCAAAACATCTGTGTTCATTATCATGTTAATTCTCAACCACCTTTTCTGCTTTAGGATATATTCCATATCAAATTTGTATTAAATTTTTAAAAAATACGTGTAACAAAAATATGAAAATTGTCTAAATGATAATTTATTCATATGACTACATTTTGAAAAAATTACTCTCAAACTCCACTGAGTTCCAATCTGGGTTCGGATCACAGCGGAGCTTGGACGCAATTTTTTCACAATTTATAAATAAAAATGGAATATTAAGAAATATTGATTTTAAATTTGTAGACATAAAACAATAAACATATAATTATTTAATCAAATTTATCTGGTTGAAACTATAAAATCAAAAAATATAAAACATTCGAATATTTGGTTAAAAGTTGAACTAATTTGTAAAAAATTAATTTTGTTGGTTGAAATTTTATTATTGCAGTTGAAAATTTAACTGTTTCGTTAAAAATTTATTTTATTTCGATTTAAAATTCAAGTACTTAGTTGAGAGTTAATCAACTTTTTTTAAAAATTCTTTTCTTTGTATCCACTTCTGTGGTTGAAAATTTGCGATTCTTTGTAAATTAATAGTTTAAATTGAAAATTTAACTCTTTGTAAATAAACTTTTTTTTCCGAAATTTAATATTTGGGTTGAAAATTCAACTGTTTTGTAAAAAATTAAGGTGTTTTCTTCAAAATTCGTCTTTTTTGAAAAAAATTAATCTACTTTTTGGAACATTCATCTCTTTGACGAATTTCACTATTTGGTTGAAAATTCCTTTTTTCGGTTAAAAATTCAAGGACTCGGTTGAAAGTTAAATTACTTTGGTAACAATATTTCTTCTTTATTCACCTCTTTGGTTGAAAATTCGACCTTTTGGGTACAAAATTAACCTCCTTCGTGGATCATTTTTTTTTTTTTTTTAAAGTATAATTATTTGATTAAACATTAATCATATTAGATAAATATTTTATTTCTCAGTTGCGAATCAAATTTGATGCTAGAAAATCATATTTTCTAGTTAAAAATTCATCTATTTTCTAGTTGAAAATTCAACTGTTTTTTATAGAAAATTCTATTTTTTCGTAGAAAATTAATCTTCTTCGCGGAAAATAAATTTTTTTTCAGGAAATTTGAATATTTGGTTGAAAAATTCTTTTTTCCGATTGAAATTTTAAGTACTTGGTTGAAAGGTACACTATTTTGTTAGAAATTTATTTTGTTTAAAGATTTATCTTTTTTGCAGAAAACTTAACTAAATTCTTGAACATTATTTTTTTTTTGGTTGAAAAATTTTTTCTGAAAATTTAACATTTTCATTTTTGACTGAAAATGTTCTCTTTATAAGTTGAAAATTTAACTATTTGTTTAACAATTCATGTATTTTATTTCAAATTCTTTTTTTGGTTGAAGATTCAACGATTTTGTTAAAAATTTAATTACTTTGTCCAAAAGTAAGTGTTTGGTTGAATATTCAACTATTCTGTTGACGACTTGATTTTTCGGATGCAAAAATCATATTTTTTGTTATAATAGTTATCTCTCTTGGTTTCAAATAAACTGATTTTTTTAAAATTCTCGGTTTTGACTTGAAAATTCAACTGTCTTCTAACTCATTTTTGTTGATGTTCAATTTTTTTGTTGAAAATTCGACTATTTGCTTGGAAATTTATATTTTTGGGATAAAAACTTAACTGTTTTCTTTAAAAATACTTTTAATTTGTTTAAAATATAAATATTTAATTAAAAATTTAATTATTTTGTTAAATTGACATTGTTTGGTTAAAAATGAACTTTCATTTTGAAGACTTAACTGTCGTCTAAAAAATTGATCTTCTCGACTTGAAAATGGCACTATTTTGTTAAAAATAATTTTTTGTATTTTTTTTCTGAAAATTGAACTATTCCATTTTTCATTTGAAAATGTAATTATTAAGAGTGGGAAATTCAACCAGTTGGTATATAAGGTTAAACTTAGTTAAAAATTCATTTTGTTTTAGAGTTCACCTGGTTGGTAGAAAATCTAACTACTTTTTTGAACATTCGTTTTTCTTTTGTTATTATTATTTTTTTTCGAAAATGTAAACATTTAATTTGTTATTTAAAATTTCAACTATTTTCTTTAAAATTCATGTTTTTTTTTAAATTCAAGTCTATGGTTTAAGATTCAACTATTTTGTTAAAGATGGATTTTTTTCAGTTAATTTATGCTGTTAAAAGTCATTTTTTAGTCGAATATTCAACTATTTCATTGACCTTTTGACTGTTCGAATACAAAATTTATCATTTTTGTAGAATAATTATCTCTCTTAGGTTCAAAAGTAACTGTTTTGTTTAAAATTCTACTTTTTCAATTGATAGTCCAATTGTCTTCTAAAATGTCGTCTTTTTGACTTAAAAAATCAACTATTTTGTTGAAAATATAACTAGTTTTGGTTGAAGTCTAATCTTTTTAAATAAATAAAGTTACATAAATTTAATCTTTTTAGTTTGAAAATTTAACTATTTAAAAAAATATGTATCAACATGGGATTATAATTCAACTATTTGGATGAAAATACATCTTTGCTGAAAATACAAATATTTTGTTTAAAATGCAACTATTTTCTTCAAATTCATCTCTCTTGGTTAAAAATTAACTGAATATTTAAAAATTCATATTTCTTCTATATAATTCGTCTTTTTGTCCTGAAAATTGAAATATTTGATGGGAAAAGTTACTCTTTCTTATCAATTTTAACCGTCCTAATGAAAAATCAACAATTATATTAAAAACCCATCTTGGTTTGAAAATCCTACGATTTGGTAACAAGTTGAACTATTTTGTTGAGAATTCATCATTTCTGCTTGAGAGTTAAACAATTTAGTTGTAAACGCAACTGTTTTGGTTCAAATTTTTTTTTTTAATTCAACTATTTGTTTGAAAGGTCATCTTTCTTGATGTAAAATCAACTTTTTTTGGAAATTTTCGATTTCCGGTTTGAAAAGTCAACTATTTTTCTAAAATTTCAATATGTTACAAATTAAAATCTTAAGAATGTAAACACTTTTAAATTGAACTTAATAAAAACTTTATACTGGAAGAAATTGTTTTACTCTCCCATAAACTTGAATAAGAAAAAATGTCATTATCCTCACAACCATTAGGAAAACGACGAACTTGTAATTAAACGTAAAATGAATTCCCATCATTACTTTCTACAGCACATCTTCAATTTTTCTTAATTAAACAAAAATTCGAATCTCGAGGATAATTATTTTCTCATAGAGAACGAATCTCTAATTGTCCCAAAGTCGTAGGTCACACATAGACTTTTTCATTTACCTGTGTGTATGTATGTGTGTGCGTGTGTCATTATTTCCTCTGCACTGATTCCAACATGATAATGTTTATGATGCACCAGAATGTCAGCGGAGAGGATGGGAAACAAAAAGGCACTTTGTGCAAACCGCATAAAAAGCCATGAACCGATTTTCGCTCGTCCTTTAGATTTGTCCTCGAGTCTTTTATACCTTTCTATATCTCATTAATTGTCATGTATTAGTTCCGAACCTGAATCCCTTAATTAGAAAGTTACGTCCTCTGATTGAGTTCTATCTTCTCATTATCTCATTAACTTTCTGCTAAGCCTTTATTATTCCCCATCTGACCTTCATGTTGATTGTTAAACTGATTATATTGAAACATTTTTCTTATTTTTCAAAATCAGAAAAAAAAGTATGAACAGTTTTATTTTTTACAAAGTCTTTTGTTTATGAAATTTTTTTAAGTATATTGGTTTCAAAGTGAATATTACTCACCCCTATCCTTAATAAAAAACCTTCCTAATAATTTATAGTGTTCTTGTTGGAGTGCTGTCCCTTTTTTGAATTTTTAGAATAATTTTTTGGGGTTTCAAAAAATGTGATGGGAAAGTATGGGGGTCTGTAGAAAATTATCCAACGAAGAATTTCAGCTATCAGACATATGGGTTTGACACCCCTAACACACCCCCACGAGTACCTGAAAACTACGGTTAAAACCAAAAATGCCAATTTTTCATGAAATCGACATTTTGAACACTGTATTCTCGCATTTTTTTACTTAAAATTATTAATATTGGTCTAGTGGATATGTTTATTATTGTTGGTTAATTAATTTTCCATTATTTTATCAAATTGAATTTGTTTAAATAATCTTTTTTCTCTAAAATTCGTTTCCCTCCCTAAAAAATATTACTATTAGTCTAGTAGAATATTTATTAACGTTGGTTAATTAATGTTTTATTATTTAAATAGATTGAATTTGTTTAAACAATTTTTTCGAAATTTCTTTTTTTCCTTAAAAATTATTACTATTGGCCTAGTGGAATATTTATCAACGTTGTTTGATTCATTTTATGTTTAGAAAAATTTTTAATAAAAATTATTACTTAAATATTACTGATAAATTATTATTAAATTAATTATTGATTAGTTATTAATTATTACTGATAAATATTCCACTAGACCAACAGTAATCATTTTTATTTTAAAAAATCGAAACGAAATTATTTAAACAGATTTCTTTTGTTTAAATAATTGAAAATAAATGAACTGATGTTACTAAATATTCCACTAGACTAATAGTAATCATTTTTAGGGAAAAACAGAATTTAAAAAATAAATTATTGAAACAAATTCCATTTGTTTAAACAATTAAAAATTAATGAACCAATGTTATTAAATATTTCACTAAACTAACAGTAATAATTTTAAGGGAAAAAAATACATTTTGGAAAAAAATATTGAAATAAATTCCATTTGTTTAAATAATTAAAAATTATTTAACCAATGATAATAAATATTCCATTAGACCAATATTAATAATTTTAAGTAAAAAAAGCGGGAATACAGTGCTCAAAATGTCGATTTCATGAAGAACTGTTAAAATCGAAAAATAAAAAAATAAAAAATTACGGAATTTCTTTTTTCGGATTTGGAATGAAATTGAGGAGGGGGGATCGTTGCCCTCTAAAAAATAAAAGCCTTTTTTTGAGCCACCCTAGTGTACACTGTACAATGTTTACCTCATCATTTTTTCTCCTGTCTTGCATAGTTTGACAGCAAAGTGCAATTTTTGATTATTTTTTGTGCAGTCAAAATTTGAATTTTCAATTTTTCAAAAAAATTCAAAAAGTTGTTATGATAATCTTGTAGGGCTATCGAAAATTTAACTTTTTTCTTTCCAGGTACCATGAACAAGTGTACAGAGAATTTTTAAATCATGAAAAAATGTGTTATGTTTATGTGTAATAAAGTTATCGTGCTCACAGACAGACATACAAAGATATACAGACAGAACATTCGTAAAAACCTGTTTTTCGGATTCAAGGGGGGGTCTCAAAACGTGAATATTTGAAAAAAACAGGAGGGTCAAAATTTACACAAATCTAAATTCCTTCTCCGATGAAAATGTAAAAATGATTTATTTGTCAGGAATAATTTTTTGACAGTTCTATTTTTGGTTTTAACCGTAAAAAATAGCATTAAAAACATTTTAAAAATACATTTTTTGAAACCACATATACAAGACGAAAAAGAAATTAAAAGACCAAAGTTGCGAAGAGAATGTGCCCACGCAATGGGTAGATTTTTTTCACTGTTAATGATGTTTTTATGATTAAAGCCGAAACTACGCATCCTATCAAAAAGTAGTTAATAAAAAATTTGTTGATATGTTTTAAATGTACGATTTTTGTTCATTTTTCTTTTCTTGACCTTTTTTTAAAATCCTGCGTTATTTGGCTTAAAATGTTACTTTTCTTGTGTTTTTTGGAATTTTTTAAATGCTGTAACATTTCGGGTTCGAATCGTGTAATATGAATTTTTTCTGAAGTTTCGTTACTCTTTATCATACTGAATCATTGTGAAAGCATTAAATCTACTATTAAAATTAATTTTTTCAGTTCAAGAAACATAACATGAAATCCAAGTAATTGACGTTATTTAAAATAAACTTTTCAAACGAAAATCTTTTGAAAAAACTGTATAGTAATTATATAAAAGTTCCAATTTTTAAAAATGTTTATAAATTTGTGATGTTAACTTAGCTACAGAAAATATGAACTTTATAAAATCCATTACAATTAAAAATTCATCTTCAATATTTAAACTAATTCATCAAGTTTATACATTATATTTTTCAGTTATAATTAAGGGGAAATTAAAAAAATCAATCCTTTTCTTTCTAACATTCCAAATGACAAACCTGGAAATATTATGAAAAGTTTCCTCGCGTGTTTTGAAAATAAAAAGATTGTAAAGTTATTTTAATTTTTAAGCGATAATTTAGATTTTTGAACAACTATTTCAAAATTTTCAAAAGAAATAATAAATTTAATCTTTCAGCTCAAATGTATGAACATTCATACTAAAATATAATTTCTATTTAATAAATAAGAATATTTAAAACGATTTCAAAAGATTTATAAAATTTTTATAACAGAATCTTTTTAAATTTAAAAGATTTTTCAAACTTTTAGAATTTACTTAAGAATTTCACAAGAATGCGTTTTCTATAATCTTACAAAAAAATAAAAGAATAAAGCTAAAAGAAAAATATTTATTCCAAATTTTTATTTTATATTTACCATCATTTATCACTTCAAATTTTAATTTAGGTGAATTATTTTTTCCTGGCTGAAAAACTTATTTTAATCATTTAATTTGGAAAACAATGGATACATTTTCAAATAAAAAGATGAATTTTTAACTAAAATAAGTAATCTTTGGTTCGAATAGTTGACTTTTCAACCAAAAACATTGACTTCCTGCAAAACAGATGAATTTTCAACAAAAATACACGGATTTTTAAATAAAAAAGATTAATTTTCAGCCAAGCAAAAGTAATTGAGAAAGCAAAGTTATATTTTCAAAAGAAGTGATCAATTTTCAAATAAAATTATGTATCTTTAAATGGGAGAGTTAAATTTTAAACCAATGTTTAAAAAATGTTCACTAACCAAAAAACCAAGAAGATGAATGTTCAATCAAAATTATAAGATAATCTTTTAATAAAAGACATAAATTCTCAACCACATAATTAAATTTTAAACTAAAAAATACAAATTTTGAACCAAAATGTTGAATTTTGAACCAGTAAAGATTAAATTTCAACCAAAAATCGAATAGATTAACTGTCAGTCAAAAAAATTAATTTTTGAACCAAAATGATGAATTTTCAAATAAGATTATAAATCTTCATTTATAATAGATGGATTTTTAACAAGAAAGATAAATTTTTGAATAAAATGATAAATCTTCAACTTGAATAGTTAAATTTTCAACCAGGAACATCAAGTTCTACCAAAAAAGTTGAATTTTCATCAAAATACTTGAATTTGAAACTAAAGATAACAAATTGTAAAAAAAATTGAATAGTTAAATTTCCAGTTTAAAAAAAATAGTCTTCAATCAGAGAGATGCATTTTTAATTAAAGTGGTAGAATATTCAATTCCAATAGTTACATTTTCAGTTTAAAAAATAATATTGAACAAAAAAAATTGTAAAGGGAATAGTTAAATTTTCAAACAAAGTGAGGATATTTTCAAATAAAATGATGAATCTTCAATTACAAAAGTTAAATTTTATATCATTTTTCAAACAAGAAGATTGATTCCTACTGAAACAGACGAACCGTCAACTGAAAAAGATAATTTTTTAACAAAAAAAATGAACAGTTGAATTTTTAGTTAAAAATTTAAATGTTCAACTGAAGAGATCAATTTTCAACTAAAATGATTGAATATTCAACTGAAACATTGAAACTTTCAGTTAAAAAAATTAGTTTTAAACAAAAACAACAATTTTTCAACAAAATAGTTAGATTCAACAGGAATAAATAGATTTTTAGGTATGAAGATTAATTTTCAGCCAAAGAAAAAATTATTTTTTTTACAGAATATCTTATTTTTCGAACAAGAAAATAAATTTTTAGTTAAAATTATAAATCATTTACAAAGAAAAATTAATTTTTAATAAAAGAGATTAACTTTCAACCAAGTACCTAAATTTCCATACCAAAATAGATAAATTGTCAAGAAAAAATGTATTTGGTATTTTAACCTGAAAAATATTTTAATTTTTATTCAAAAACAGTTGAATAAAGAATAATTTCTTTTTAATTTTATATTGCAACTTTTAAAAAATTGAGGACGCTCTCAAAAAAATTCCTTTCATTAAAAAAAAGCTCCCTGAGATTTACAGGTTTTACGAGCAGAACTATAATGGATACGGTTATATGGGATCAAAAATTAAAATTTTTTTTATAAAGGCGTTTCTTATTTCTGAAAACAGTTATTCTTTAGCCACAAAATGAAATATATTTTTCGACATTTCTAAAAATACGCATGCGCGCACGTAACGCGCTTTAGCTACTTGTCCTTCTATCAAAAAGCGCATGGCGCTATTTTCAATTAATTCTCGAAACATCTCGAAATAACTCGAAATAATTTGCGACTATTGTCATCGGGAAACCCGCGTTTATGATTGGATTCAGCTGTATGTTATTTTTCTCGTTTAAAATAAAAAGTGAAAAATTCAGGTTTATGAAAAACGTAAGGTTATCTAAATAATATATTTAATTACAATAACATTTAATTAAACAAACGCTTCCAGTTAATTATAATTATAATTTGCACATTTTTAAAGATTCCTAAAAAACAAACTTTTTCTTCGAATTTTCTGAAGTTTCAAGAGAATGAAAAAATTGCATAAAATTACTGGGAAAATTTAAACTAATTTTTTATTCTCAAAAATATATTTAAAGTGAAAATTTGGAACAAATTGAAAGTGAACATTTAGAACGAATTTAAAGTGAAAATTTAGAACGAATAAAAATTTTTTAAAATTATTTCCCAAAATTTCTAAAAATAATGTGGATGATTTTAAAGACAAATTTTTCAATTAGCAAAATTACAAAGTATTATAAAAAATTCAATCAAGTTTAAGAGCCATTGAAAAGTTTTGAAAAAATTTAAACTTAATATAAAACATGGAAAAATTTTTAAAAAGTAAGAAGAAGCGTGCATTTTGAAATATTTTGAAAAAAAATATTTTGAAAGGTTTTGCGATAATGAAAAAAACTCCTAAAATTACTATGAAAATTTTAACCTCTATTTTATTTTTTTTAATGAAATTTAAGGGAAAATTTTGACATTTTTTATAAGGCTTCCGTTTCCAGTACTGATAGAGGATACACGGTGTTTTTCGAGTGCGATCATTTTTTGGCTTAGGAGAAGTGAAAAGTTGAGTGACCACGGTGATGGTGTGGTGATTGAGAGTGCTGAGGTGAAAGTGCAAGTGTGAATGAAGGGAGTGATAGAAAGTGAAAATTTAAATGGAAAATAAAGAAGTTGACGAAAGTTGATTTTGAGGTTAGGTGCGCTTGTGTGATTTACTGGGTTTCTTGGAAGTCCTAATAGAAGGGGATTTGAATGCATGACCGAGGAACAAGGGGGAGAAGTATAGAGTAGAGAAAAGGAGGTGTTTGTAAGAAAATCGAAACAAAAGGAAACGGATCGGGAGGGTAGGAGGCTAATGAACATACTGGGAGAGGCAGGATTGTTCATTTGTAAAGACAATACAAGAGGGGATGAAGAAGGTAGATATACGTACGCGGGTATAGGGGACACCGCAATAGATTACATTCTGGCAGAAGAAAGAATAAAAGAAAGAATACGGAGAAAGTAAAGTGAAAATGGGAATTTAGGGGGAGGAAAAATTGAGGGATTTTAGAGAAAAAATAGAAAACGAGGAGATAGGGGGTCGGGAAGAGGAAGGAGTTGACACACTGCTAGAAAAAATTAAAGCTGCGATAGATAAGGTAAGGGAAGAGATGAGATGAGAATCAGAGGAAAAGAAGAGAGGATTATGAGAGGCTGCTGGGACGATGAATGCAGGGAAAGTAAAGATAGGATGAAGGAGAATGTAGGGCAATGGAGAAAAGGGGAAATGGAAAAAGGTGAACTCAACAGGAGAAAAGGGAGCACGAAATAAAGATAAAGGAGCTAAGACAGAAGGAGAAAGAAAGGTATATGGAAGAGGTAGAGAAGGTGGTAAAAGATGGGAGGGAATGGAAAGTGATAAATAGGAAAAGAGGAGGAAGGAAAGATATAAATGAAGAAATAGGAATGAAAGAGTGGACGGAGCACTTCAAGGGGCAACTAGGAGGACTGGAATATAGGGTAAAGGGAGAAGGGAGAAAAGTAGTCGATAGGGACGAAGAAATTGAAAACGAGATTAGTAGGGATGAGGTGAATGAGGCGATTGCAAGGTTGAAAAGAAGCAAGGAAACAGGGGAAGATGGTCTGGAAAATGAAGCACTGAAATATGGAGGATTAGGGGTGAGGGAAGAGATATGGAGGATTTGCATGCAGGTATTGGATGAATGAAGAAGAGAATGTGTGTAGAGTATGTAGGTATGAGCAGGAAACATGATTGCATGTGTTAGAGATGTATACAGTGGAAGAAGGGGGAGGGAAAAGTAGAGAAGAGAGGATTAAATGGATTCGGAATGAAAATGGTCAGGGGGAGGAATTGATGAAGAAGCTAGAAGATATAAGAGAGAGAGAAAGAGAGAGAGAGCTAGTTGCACAGGATAGTAGAAAAAAAAATGACTCCAAAAGAAGGAGAGTTACGAAATAGTGTTGCAAATTAAAGTCCAAATTTGAAATTGATAATGGTGAGAGGAAACGAAAGCCCAGGACAAAGTCGCAAGCGTTCAGGAATAAGAAGAATAATTTAAGACTGTATGAAGCGAATTGTTCGTAAGATAGTATAAGGCTTAATTGTAAGAATACTTGTAATGATTATGTAAAGACTCTCAAACCCGTAAAGGGGAGAGAGTATAAACAAATAAAGACTTGTTATTTTTTAGGATTATTCAAATTTTTTGAAAAATCCAAATAATTTAAAAAAATATTTAGAAATTTTTAATGTTTTGAAAATTATAACAAAAAGTAATTTAAAATTTGCAAAAATTTATACAAATTTAATACCAAATGTAAATTTTTGAGGATTTTAACAAAGTTTTCTAAACTTTTTAAGAAGTTTGAAAGGCTTCAAGAAAATAAAAAACTTTTCTTAAGCATACTAGAAAATTTTTGAATGTCTTTTCACTTTGAAAATTTGATTTTCAAAGAAATTGTGGAAATGTTTCAAAACATCTCAGAAGATTTCTAAAAATGTCGCAAAAATTCTGGAAGATTTAAAAGCGATTTTTTAATTGTCAGATATTTTCTAAATTTTAGGAATAATTCGAGTCAGTTTAAAAGATATTTATTTTCAAAACTTATAAAAGTTCTAAATTTATGTTAAACTGACTCGAATTTGTCCAAAAATTTTGCAAAATCCTTTAAAATAAAAAAATACTTCTTCGACAAATACAAAATCTTCAAATATCTTTTTGAATTCTCTCAAGAATTTTACGAAAATGATATTTCCATAACCTTAAAAACAAATAAAGAGATTATTCTAAAAAACACATATTTATTCTTAATTTGTTTATATTCTAAGTCATTTATCCCCTCAAGTGATAATTTGGGTGAAAGTTTTTTTTTCTTAACTGAAAAACTTTTTTGTTTGTTAAAAATTGCACTATTTTGTCGAAAATTCATATTTTTTGGTAGAAAATTGATCTTCTTAGTAACAAAAGTTCATCTATTTCGATAAAAATGTATATTATCGTGTTAAAACATTGAACTGTTTTGTTGAAAATTTGTCTCTTTTTTTGAAAAATGTATTCTTTTTTGGTTTAAAATGCAGCTGTTAAAAACTAATTTTTTTTTAGTTGATGATTCCGCTATTGTATGATTTTTTTTTGCTTTAATTCAACTGTTTTTTTTATTTAAGATTAAAATCTTTAAGGTTGAAATATCATTTATGTTTACCTAAATAATATATTCAATAATTTAATAAAAATAATAATAAAACTTTATATCGCTGAGAAAATCATAATTTTGAAATAAATTTGAGAAGATCTATATGCAAATGACCTTCAACTTTTTGTTTTGTTTTGAAAACTTTTTCATATTCAAAATATAAAACGCATTTGCAAAAAATGTGAGTTTTCATAAATGATGAAAAGCAAGACCCTTAATCTCTTAATATCTAAAGTTTTCCTAATTGTTTAGTTACAAACATTTTTAGCACATTCATATTTTTAAGAGTTCAGAAAAATTTGTTAAATTTATTGACAATTTTCTATTCAATTTTTCGATCAGGAAAAAATTTATTGTTGATCTACAAAATTAAAGATTTCTTTCGAGATTACTGAAAACAGGTATGCGCGCGCATAGCGCGCGTTTGCTTCTTTTTCCATTTCAATCCATGTATAAAAAGCGCATACTGCCATTTTCGATTAAAAATTAATTTGAAGAGAATATTTAACCAGATCTTGAAATATTAAAAAATATTTTCAAACATTTGAAAGCATACGAAAATAATTATAAACTAAAAATTACTTCATTAAAGTTTACCAAAATTTATATTTTTGAAGTTTTAGAACAAAAAACTTATAAGCTTTTTAAGAATTTTGAAAGTTTTCTAATGAACAAAACGGTTTTTTGATTTCTGGGAAAACTTTAAACAATATTTTATTTTAAGACCATGTTTAAAAAGATTTTAGAAAAACTCTAAATATCTTTTAAATTTAAATATTTCTTAAAATTTGATAAAATCCTTCAAATAAAAAAATTCTTAGAAATTTTTTATATAATGTTCCGACATGTCTTAAATGTTCAAAAAGCTCTTTAACTTTATCAGTGAATTATATTTATATAACTTTAGAGCAGATAAACGAAGACTAAAAAAATAAGTAGTTATTAGAAATTTTTACTTTGTATGAAAAATAATGTTTCCTTTGAATGATAATTTGCTTACAATTTTCTTTCTTTCGTCATTAAAAAGTCTTTTTTGGTTAAAATTTCAATAATTTTATTTTAAATTCATCTTGATGAATTTAAAATTGATCTCTTTTGGTAGAAATAACAACTTTTTTAATCGAAATTGTAAATCTTTGGTTTTAATTTAATATTTTTTGGGTAAGGATTCAACAATCTTGTTGAAAATTCGTCTTTTTATATGAAGACAAACCTTTTTGAGATAAAATTTAAAACATTTTTTAGTTTAATTTTTAACTATTATATTCTCTGTTGAGAACTCATTTTTTGTTAAAAATTCAGCTACTTGGTTGAAAATGGACATTTTTGTTGAAATTTTAGTATTTTCGGGTCAAATGATGCAACTTTTTTTAATAGAAAATTCGTCTCTTTTGGAAAATATTTTGTTTTATCTTGTTTGAATAAAGATACAAATAGTTGGAAATAGAATCTTTTTGGATTAAAATATCACCTATTACATTTTTCGTTAAGAATTTTTTTAGATGAAAACTAAACTATTTTGTCCAAGATTGACTTTTTCGTTCCATTTTTAATTTGACAAATCTAAAGACTTCCAAAATATTTTTTTAATTTTCTCTTTCAAGAATCTTAGGAAGCTTATATTTAGATGAACTTAAAAATAAATAAATATAAAAAATAAATGGTTATTCGAAATTGTCATTTTGTATTAAAAATTATTTTCCCTTCAAATCATAACTTAGTTGAAATTCTTGTTCTTCCTTAAATAAAAAATCAACTATCGGTTTGAAATTAAACTACTTTGTTTGAAAGTTCGTATTTTTTGTTTGAAACTTCATCTATTTTGGTCGAAGTTTTATATTTCTTGCAAGAAATTCGATGTCGTAGTTGAAAATTTGTTTTGGTTGAAGATACTTGAATTCAACTATTTTTTATTTAAAATTAAAATCAGTTTTTTTTATATCATTATATTTTTGATTGAAAATTTAGACATTTTTGTTACAAATTCCACTACTTGGTTAAAAGTTGAAGATTCATTTTTTTATTCGAAAATTTATCTCAAATTTTTTAATTTTGGGTTACACCTTTCCTACACAATTTTTTTCTGCACAAAATATATTGTACGCAAGTATACTGATCATATTTTTCATACACAAAACTTTTTTTACAGAAAATATTTCCCACACAGAATTCAATACTGTTATATTTATCCTACACCAATTTTTTTACACAGAATACATCCTAATACAGAATTTAATATTGTTTAATAGTTTTATTTTTTTACTCAGAATTTTTTCTACACAGAAGATTTCCTACACAGAATTTAATATTGTTTAATATTTTTATTTTTTTCCAACACAAAATAGGTTGAAAAAAATTGCTTAGGAAATATATAATAGTATTAAATTCTGTGTAGAAAAAGTTTTGTGTAGGAAAAATATAACAATATTAAATTCTTTGTAGGAAATATTTTGTGTAAAAAGTATTTTGTGTAGTAAAAAATAAAACTATCAAACAATACTAAATTCTGTGTACGAAATATTCTGCGTACACAAAAATTTGTGCAGGCATATTATAAGAGTGCTAATTTCTGTGCTAAAACATTTTGTGTAGGAAAAATACAACAGTATTAAATTCTGTGAAGAACATATTTTGTGTAGGAAAAAAATAAAACTATGAAACAATATTAAATTCTGTGTACGAAATATTCTGTGTAGAAATAATATAGGAGTATGAAATTCTGTGCAGGAAACATTTTGTGTAGAAAAAGTTTCGTGTAGGAAAAATAAAACAGTTATAAATTTTGTGTAGAAAATCTTTTGTGTAGGAAGAAAATAAAACTATCACACTATATTGAATTCTGTGTAGGAAATATTCTGTGTAGACAAAATGTTGTGAAAGAAAAATATTAGAGTATTAAATTCTATGTAGGAAACATTTTGTGTGGAAAAAGATTCCTGTAGGAAAAATTTGATCAGTAAATTTGTACAATATAATTTTTGTAGAATCAAATTGTGTAGAAACAGCGTTTTCCCTTAAATTTTGATAGCTTTTGATTTAAAGTGATTTATTTTTTAATTCTCTATTTCTAAACGCTTCTATTTATAATGTATACTATTACAATTTTGTTTTATTCCTTTCGAAATATTGTCCTTTTATTTAAATATAATCTGATCTAAAATTATTTGTAACACAAAATATTTTCTACACAAAACATTTACTACACAGAATTTAATACTGCTTAGCATTTTTTTCCAACACAAAATATGTTGAAAAAAATTTGGGTAGGAAAAATATAAAAGTATTAAAGTCTGTGTAAAAAAAGTTTTGTGTAGGAAAAATATAACAGTATTAATCTCTGTGTAGGAAATATTTTGTGTGAAAAGTATTTTGTGTAGGACAAAAATAAAACTATTAAACAATATTAAATTCTGTGTACCAAATAGTCTGTGTAGAAACAAATTTGTGTAGGCATAATATAAAAGTACTAATGTCTGTGTAGGAAACATTTTATGTAGAAAAATGTTTGTGTAGGAAAATTGCAACAGTATTGAATTTAAATTCTATTTAGGAAATATTTTGTGCAGAAAATATTTTGTGTAGGAAAAAATAAAACTATCAAACAATATTAAATTCTGTGTACGAAATATTCTGTGTTGAAAAAAATTTGTGTAGGCATGATATAAGAGTACTAATTTCTGTATGGGAAACATTTTGTGTGGAAAAAGTTTTGTGGGGAAAAATGGAACAGTATTAAATTCTGTGTCGGAAATATTTTGTGTGGGAAAAGTTTCGTGTAGGAAAAATGTAAGAGTTAAAAATTTTGTGTAGGAAATATTTTGTTTAGAAAATCTTTTGTGTGGTAAGAATATAAAACAATCAAACAATATTAAATTCTGTGTAAGAAATATTTTGTGTAGGAAAAATGTTATGAAGGAAAAATATAAAAGTATTGAATTCTGTGTATGAAACATTTTGTGTAGAAAAAGTTTTGTGTAGGAAAAATATGATCAGTATATTTGTGTACAATATATTTTGTGTAGAATGAAATTGTGTAGGAACAGCATTTTCCCTTACATTTTGATAGCTTTTATTTAAAATTATTTAATTGCAAATTCTGTATTTCTAAACGCTTCTATTTATAATGTATGCAATTTCAATTTTGTTTTATTCCTTTCGAAATATTTTTTTTTTTTATTTAAATATAATCTGATATAAAATTATTTGTAACATTTTTAATTCAAAATCGTTTAAGATACTTGTTCAAAATCTTAAACGCTTTCAGTTCGAAAAAATTAATTTTTTTTCAGCCAAATTGTTTAATTATAATTGGACAATTTCGTTAGACAAATTTTCGCGCGAAACACAGACTATAGTCTGTGTTTCGAGCGCACACATTTACACGTAGAAATAATTAAATTTCACGGTTTTATTTAAAAACCATGAGAAAAAATTTATATTATAAATATAATATTAATACTTCATTAAAAAAAATTCTACTTTTCATGAACTCAAACTCATCAATTCATTATTCACTGACGTATCTTATTAATTTTTATCTTTTGCAACAAGCTGTTCGTTCTTCTAATGAGACTGGAACTTTATGTGGTTTTAAGACGTTTCTTCACCTGGTTTGAAAAGCGGAAGAATCAAATGGATCTTTTCTTATCGTTCGAAGCGAGTAATTACAACGAATGAGTACCTTTACAAACAATGAGTTTCAAGTTAGTAGAACACGCAACTGCAAAATTCATATATTTTTAAACATTGCTCTGTTACACAAGAATGCTAACTAAACTTTAATTATTTATGCAACAAACTTTATAATTTACTACCAAAAAAAGGATTCCATATTTCTGGATTACCTAAGATTACTCCGGATTACACAGGATTACTCTGGATTAAATAAAAATTATGGTAGAATTTTCAACTAAAAAGGATTGTTTCTAACAAAATTCTTTAATATAAAATAAATAATTCTTTTAGTTTTTCAGAATTTAAACATTTTTTACGTAAACTCAAGTTTGCAGGGCGTCAAAAGAATTTTTTTTGTGAATTCTAAGAGAAATTTGAAAAAAATTACAAAACATTTTTAATTATTTACTAAAATATTAAAAAAGAGTGTAAAAGATCTTAACTTTAAGAGGATATTTAAAAAAAATTTTAAACATTTTAAAGGTTTTTAAGGCAAGTTTTTTAATTCTGCAGAATTTAAAAAATGTTCATCGATATTTGAATAATTTCAAAATATCAGAAGGTATGGAATTTTGAAAGATTTAAAAAAAGAACGTTAAATTTGGTAAAATTTTATAAAAATCAGAAAAAAATGAATAAAATCAGGAAATATTTAGAAGATTTGTAGGGATTGAAGAAGAATTTCAAACTGTAAATGATTTTAAAAAATGCAGATTTTTTAAAAAGGTGTCAAATAAAAGGTTTAATAGCTTTTAAACAATTTTAAAAGCATTCAAGCAAATGAACACATTTTCTTAAATTAGTAGGAAAATTTTGAAGATTTTAAGATTATTTTTTACAGTTTTAATGATTTTTCAAAATTTTAAGAAAAATGTAAGTCAGCTAAAAATATTTTTTGAAATTTAAGAGGTTTTGAATAGACTTAAAATATTTGAAGACTTGGAAGCATTTCCGAAGATTCATCGAATCTTTTTTTATTTCTTCCAAACTTCTAAGAGTCCGAAATATAATTAAAAATGCTCGGATTTTTCCTATTATTTTGTAAAATCCTGTAAAATATCATGAATTTCTTTTGAATCTTATAGTTTCTCTTTTAAAACTTCTGGAACATTAAAAAATATTTTTTGATTTTCTTAAGAATCTTATAGAATTTATATTTATATAAGTCTAAAAACAAACTGATGATAATTTCAATATTTATGTGACCAAATTATTGAATTTGCTGCTAAGTAGAATAATTTTGAACCAAAAGAGATTAGATTTCAACGAAAAATTTAATAGTAAAATATGTAAGTTGATACTTGTTAACAACGTTGTTAAATTTTTAACAAGTTAAAAGAACTTTTAGCCAAATAGTTGAATTTTTAACGAAAGAATATAAATTTTTATTTAACATGGACAAGTCTTATTAATTTTTAATAATCTTTAAATGGAATAGGTAAAGGCGATATTTTAACAAAAAACTTGAAATTAGTTCAGTTTAGAATTTAGTTAGTTGCATAAGGTTGCATCATGCGTCCAAATCCAACAAAAATTATTTGCGCGGCCCTGTCTGATCATTTTTTCGTTAAATATTCTTCATTTCAGTTGGAAATTTTGTAACTGAAAATTTTACTTTTCTATTTTTCGTAGAAAATTAATCTTGTTTAGATTAAAAATTATCTTGTTTAGTTCAAATTCAACTACTTTGTTCAAAATTCATATATTTTGTTGAAAACTAGTCTTTTTCGTTAGAAAATGAATCTTCTTGGTTAAAAATTCAACTAAATAATTGGTTAAAATTGATCTATTTTGTAGAATGTACAACAATTTTGTTTAAAAACTAATTTTTTGGTTAATAATAAACTATAATTTGTTCATTTAGTTGAAAATTCATCTCTGTGTTCGAAAAATCAACTTTAAAAAAATTATTGTTTTTTTTTCTTAAAAATATTTTTTTTTACTGAGAATTTAATCACCTGTTTTAATATTAATTATTTTAGTTTAAGATATAACTATTTTGCTGGAAATTATTTTTTTATTGATCGTTAATTTTTCAAATAAAAATGTAGCTTTTCCATTTTTGGTGAAAAATTTGATCTTTTGTGTTTTAAATTAGACTATTTAGTTGCATTTTTTTTCTAATTGAAAGTTTAACCACTCATTGAAAATTCATCACTTGGGTCGAAAATTCAAGTTTTTTAAATACTTCTTTTTTGGTTAAAAAATCATCTTTTACCGGATAATTTAACTAGTCCATTTGAAGATTTATCACTTTAGTTAAAAATTTATATATTTTGTACAGATTAATTTTGTTTGAAAATTAAATTTGAAACCGAAAATTTAACTAAACCAATTTTTGGTAGAACATTTATCGTATTTTTTCAGTAGAAAAATAATATTACTGGTCAAAAATTTAACTAGTTTATTAAAAGTTCATCTGTTTTTTAGAATATAGGGCAATTTAAAAAAATTCAATAGTTTCCTAAAGACTCTTCATTTTAGTTTAAAATTCATTTCTTACGTCAAACATTACATTTTTTGAATCATTCTTTTGATGCAAATTAATTTTTTTAATTTAAAATGTAACTGTCCAGTTGAATAATAATTATTTTAGTTAAACATGGAACTATTTTTTTGAAAATGATTTTTTTGTTTTTTGAAAATTAATTCTTTAACTGAAAATAGAGTTATTCTATTTTTGTGGAAAACTGATTATTTTTAGTTGTAAATTATACTATTGGATTCAAAATTTTCATTTTTTAGTAAAAAGTATTTAGTTTAAATTTACCTTTTTCAGTAGAAAATTAATCTTCTTTGTCAAAAATTCAACTAGTTAGTTAAAAGTTCATCCATTTTGTAGGCTATACAACCGCATTTTATTTAAGATTAATTTTTTGTTTAAGTTTTTCCATATTTGATTAAAAATTGATTGTATAACTGAAAATTTTATCGTCCAGTTTAATATTCATTATTTTAGTAAAAAATGTAACTATTTTATTGAAAATTAGTTTTTTAATTAAAAATTTAACTATCCAATTATCAGTAGAAAATTAATATCTGTGAATAAAAATTCAACGAGGTTGTTAAAATCTCATCCATTTTGTAGAAGATACGACAATTTAAAGAAAAATTAATTAGTTTTTTAAAACTTCTCCATTTTAGTTAAAAATTCACCTCCTTGGTCAAAAATTCATATTTTTTTCAAATCATTTTTTGAACTGTTTAATTTAATATTCATCATTTTAGTTAAAAAATACAAACTATTTTGTTGAATGTTTTTTTTTTGTTAAAAATCAATTTTTCAACTGAAAATGTAGCTATTCCAATCTTTTTGAAAAACTTATCTTTTTTTTTAGTTTTTTTTTTTTTAGTTAAATTTAGCTAGTCGACTTGAAGGTATATCATTTTTATTCAAACTTGAAGTATTTTGTTAATGTTTAATATTTTATGTTTGAAAATTAAATTTTTAACTGAAAATTTAACGATCCCATTTTTTGTTGGAAACAAAATCTTTTCAGTTGGAAATTAGATTTTTAGAATTTATTTATTCATGTATTTTATTGAAAATCCGTTTTTTCCAGTAGATTTTGAAAATTAATTCTTTAACTGAAAATGTAGCTATTCCATTTTTGATGGGAAATCCATCTTTTTTAGATGGGAATTAGACTATTTGGTTAAATATTTATTTTTTTGTAGAAAGTTTAACTATTTTTTTGCAAATTTATCTCTTTGATCGCAATTTTTTTAATCGGTACTTTTTCGGTTAAGTATTTACTTTTTAACTGAAAATTTAATGTGTTTTTGAATCAAATAATTTTTTTTTAATTAAACGAATATTTGTTTAAATTAGTAAAATATTTATTGAATTCTAATACAAAGAAAGAATCAGTTTAAATTTATACATACAATTTATACAAACAGAAATTGAATAAAATTGGCTATATTTTTTTCGGGTAGTAAAATGCCATGTAAAAATCGGTTTGTTGCTTATTAGCCGGCTTAAAAGACAAGACTAGATTTAGTCTAGCATGTGCAGCGCGGCGATGCGCTTTGCTGACTTAGAAATTAAAAGGGCGTGAAAAGTGAAGTAAAGTAGGGAGCTTCAAAGCAGAATTAATTATTTTCCAGCCTCGCCAGGTGCCCAAACGAATAATACTTTAAGTTTAAGTTAGGCATCGTTACGACATTCTTTTTTCGAAATGGACAATTTTCGCGGGAAACCGACCGTGGGCAAGTGCGCAATGGCTAATTTAAAACCGAAGAAATTAAGAAATTGCGCTTCTTCGACCTTCGGATATCGATATGGTAAATTAATTTTTAAACCTTTCATTATCTTTCAATAAAAATTTCGAAAACTGTTTAGTTCATGGCTCAAGATATTTCCGAAATATTTACTATTGCAAAAATGGCAAAAATGAACTAGTGAAAGTACTATTTATTTATATTTTAATCCAGATTTTAAAAATTAAATTCAAGTTTGAAAACACTTATATTCATGTCCCAATGACCAAAATAATAAATTGTTGACAAAGAGGATTAATTTTGTGTGAGAAGCCGATTATTAAACAAATTTAAGAGAATATAGTTACGTTCTTAAACAAAACGATGAACAAAAATATGCATTTTTGACAAAGTAGTTACATTTCTAATTCAGAATTAGAAACTCGAATTTATCCAAAAAACATAAATTTTTAAAAAAGCATTTAAATCCTTAATGAAAACAGATTAATTTTCAACCAGGAAGATGATTTTTCGACTGAAGAGATTAATTTCCTATCAGAATATTTTTTAAACAAAATAAATGCTTCAAGAAAATATTTACATTTTTTACCATGATTTTAATTTTCAACCACAAATATGATTTTTCCATTTTCAAGCAAGTTGTTGAATTTTCAACTAAAACAGATTAATTTTCAACCAAAAAAATGAACTTTCGAACAAGAAGATTAATTTTGTGTAAAAAAAATTAATTTTTAAAAAATAAATACATTTGTAAAAAAATAGTTACATTCTTAAACCAAGAAACGAATTTTCAACCAAAAATATGAATTTTCCATTTTCAAACCAGTTGTTGAATTTTTAACTAAAACATATTAATTTTTAATGAAAAAAATGAAATTTCGAACAAGAAGATTAATTTTGTTTAAAAAAATTAATTTTAAATAAATAAATACATTTTTAAGAAAACAGTTACATTCTTAATCCGACATACGAATTTTCAAACATAAATAGGAATTTTTCATTTACAAAGAAGTTGTTTAGTTTTCAACTATAAGGGATTACTTTTCAACCGAAAAATGAACTTACGACCAAGAAGAAGAATTTTGTGTAGAAAATTAATTTTTAAAATAATAAATAAATTTTCAAGAAAATAGTTACATTTTTAAACCTAGATACGAATTTTCAACTAAAATCATGAATTAATGAATTTTAAAAAAATTGAATTTTCAAGAAAATAGTTACATCTTTAAAAAAAAGACATGGATTTTAAACTAAAATAAGAAATCTTTAACAAAAATTCGAACTTGTAACGAAGTAATTTAATTTTTAATTTATAAATAGAAAACTATTGAATCCATCCAAAAAAGAAGATTTTTCCACAAAATAGTCGAATTCTCAACGAAAAAAGATCAATTTTCAACCAGGAAGATGAATTTAAAAAAAGTAGATAAATTTTTTAACTAGAATATAAATTTTCCATTTTTAACAAGTAGTTAAATTTTCAAATAAAAAATAATTTTCAAACAAAAAAAATTGCTTTTGACAAAGAAGATCAAACTTCTGAATAAAAGTATTTAAAAACAAATTGTTCGTGGTTTCTTTGCGAGCCACCAAAACAAAAATTAATAATTAAAAAAATGTATTTTTAAGAAATTAGTTACATATTTGAAGAAAGAAATGAATTTTAAATTAAAATAAGAAATTTTCAACCAAAAATATAAGTTTTTCGTTTCAAAAATAAAAGTTGAATATTCAATTAAAGCAGATTAATTTTCAACAAAAAAATTAACTTTCGTCCAAGAAAATTAAGTTTTTATTTAAAAATTTTAACGAAAAAAATGAATTTTTAAGAAAATAGTTGCATTTTTAAACAAAGAGATAAATTTTAAACTAAAACAAGGAATTTAAAAAAAATAGGGAACTTGAAACCAAAAATATAAATTTTGAATGAATGAGCTTAATTTTTAATTCAAAATTATAACCTGGTGTAATCAAACCAAAAAAAAATGAATTTTCAATAAAATAGTGAAATTTTTAAACGAGGATATGAATTTTTAAGTAAAATGACGAATCTTCAACCAAAAATATGAATTTTCCATTTGTACCCAAGTTGTATTATTTTAAACTAAAACAAAATTATTTTTCACCGAAAAAAGAAATTTCGACCAAGAAGATTAATTATGTGTGAAAAAATATGTTTAATATGAATAAATTTTCAAGATAAAAATTATATTTTTTAATAAAGAAATTAATTTCCAACTAAAATAAGGAATATTCAACAAAAATATAAATGTTTAACTTTACAATTCTAGTATTGTAACATTCCCAAATAATAAAATTTTCTAATTATAAAACTCCCAAAATATAAAATTCTCAAATAATACAATTACCGAAATGGAAAAATCCTAAATAATAGCATTCCCCAATAATCAATATTACGAATTATAGAATTTCCGAAATATGAAATTCCCAAATAATAAAATTCCCGAAATAGAAGATTCCCAAATAACAAAATTTCCCAATAATAAAATTGCCGAATTATAAAATTCCCGAGATATAAAATTCCCAAAAAATAAAACTCCAAAATTATAAAATTTCCTAATTGGAAAATTCCCAAGTAAGGATATTTCTGAATTATAAAATATCCAAAGTATAAAATACCCCAATCATAATATTCCCGAATTCGAAAATTTCTAACTAATAAAATTTCCGAAATCTAAAATTCCCAAATAATGAAATTCCAGAATTAGAAAAGTACCCAAATAATAAAATTGCCGAATTGGAAAATTCCCAAATTATAAAATTCCCGAATTGTTTAATTCCCAAAAAATAAAATTTGCCACTTTGGTATATTTTCAAATAAAATAATTTCCGAATAATTTGGAAATTTCATTATTAGGTAATTCTATATTATTATAAAAATTTTCAAAATATAAATATCCAAACAATAGAATTCGCGAATTGGAAAATTTCCAAATAGTAAAACTCCCGAATTCAAAAATTTACATATAAAAAATTTATTTATTTATTTATTAAAATTAAAACAATCAAATATTTTAATTAAAAAAATATTTTTAATGCTTAATTTTTCTGCAATTATTGTTCAAAATTAAAATAACAATAATTTTAAAAAAATATGTTTCGGAATGGACATTTTTTCAACTATTGTTGTTTGACATTTAAACAATAATTTTAGATACTTCAGAAACTAAAAATATTTGTTAGTTATAAAAATATTTAATTATTGTATCTTTAATAAATAAATATTATTTACAAACAACGAGTTTAATTGTTTATATTTGGGAATTTTATAATTTGAGAATTTTCTAGTTCGGATATTTTATAATTCGATTATTTTCTATTGGGAATTTTTTTAATTTGGTTATAGTGTAAGCTGCTCGAGAATTTTATTATTCAGGAGTTTTCCAATTTGGAATTTTTTATATTTCGTCAATTTCATAATTTCGGCAATTTTCTTATTCGGGAATTTTACAGTGTCGGGAATTTTATTTTTCTGGATTTTTCAGTCATCCCGTGTTTATTTACAAAAATGTGAAGAAAATTAATATTCTTACTGGTAATGTAATACAATTTTGAGTTAAGTTATGATAATCTGATCATTATAGTAATACTTGCACAATCCGAGACGTACACCAGATGATCATAGTTCATGTAATAAAGAAGTGCTCGCATGCATACAAAAGTAAGTGTTCAAGGTGAATGGAAATGAAGTCAGGAAGTCCTCTACAGAGGAGAAATTGTTTACATCGATTTGCTTTTTCAGTTTATGGCATAAATTATTTTAAACACTTTCAATTTTTCCTAAAAATTTTGAAACCGGATACCAAAAGAAAGTTATCTTCACCATTCGGGAAGACAAAAGCGTGAATGACAATCATCCATTCTTTATTCTTCCAAGTGAGGAATATGTCCCAAATTCCTTCGAAAATTGATTTCACTTTCTTTCAGGGCCAAAAATAGTTTAAATGATTTAAAAAATATATATGATCTTTTTTTCTAGTTTTCATTGGTGCCGTTTAACAGTTCAGCTCAAAACCACTTGTATAAATAATACGTCATTCCTTATCTCGGTTGAACAAATTGTGGTTTTCAGATCCAGTGTAAGTTTTTAGAAATGATTGCTGTTTGGGTGACGTGAAAATTATTTAATTATAAATTAATTATTTTAAATAATGTTATGCAAGACTAGATTTTGTTTTGTATTTGCGAGAGGAAACAATTACAGTGGAATTATAGAATTATGAAACCTGTTGTTCCTGATAACCAATTAATCTTGAATCTTCATCTTCGAGAGCCCATCCTCTTTATTTTAATTTTAGCGACTGACTATTGATTCCATAAAAAGTTATTATTCTTCTATAATAATAAATCTCTCGTTTATTGTCATGTTTGTCGAGAACGTTTTGTCATGGTTTATCATATTTTAATATTAATTTTGAATCTTTGTTTTAAATATCTTTTTTAATTTTTAATTCTTAAAATTTAAGTATATTATAGTATTACGACATCTCTTGTCTAAAAAAAGAATTAACACGTGTTCGTAATCATTGATCTAACGGATTTCGACAAAATCCCTGAAGCGTGTATACCATCTGTATGAACCCTCCACCTTCTTTTATCATACTTCCTCCAAAGTATAATGAAATTGTGGATTTCTTTCAAAATTAAGAAAAAAGGCCATTTTTACAATAATACATTTTTTTTAATTTTTTTATTTCAATATAAATATTAATATTCTAATTATTTTTTTATTCAATTATTAAATTGCAATTTTAAAATTTTGTTATAATGTTAATGATTATAAGTAAAGGTTGTACTTTATAAGTCTACAATATTATTTTTAATATGTACAACTAAGCACGATTTAATAATCCTCAAATTTGTATAATCTTATATCAGAAGCTGTGATTTTACAAAATATTCGTACGAATTGATTGCAACTTTTTTCAAATTTAAATATTGATAAATTCATATCTAATAAATAATTAAAAACCGGTTTTGAGAGATTAAGATTTGTTTTTTTTTAACTAACTTCCAAATAAAAAAGAAAGTTAAAGTATATCTATTAAGAATATGTTCCACAATATAATAGCATCCTAATAAAAATATTTATTTCATAATATTCTATTTAGATATAACCTACAAATTAAATACCCAATTAATTGGGATTTTGTGGTTATTGAAGATTTTAAACTTTGAAAACTTAGAAGGGATGACATCATTTTGCCGAATTTTCAAAATAGCCCGAATGTAGAAAAATACCGAAAAAATAATTATCGAAAGAACAATTTTCCAAAAAATCGAAATTCATGTTTCTAATTTCTGAACAAATACACAAAAAACGAAATAAGTTTATTCCTTGAATTTCAAGTACCTTGTAGAGAATAAAAGAAAATAAAGTTTAAACAGCCGAAAAAAAACTTTTTTTTTCTGTGACTTCGACAATTTACTATTTTCCGAAATTTGAAATTTCCGTAATTCATTATTTTCGGGAATTTAAAGTTTCGAAAAATGTACTACTTTCCGGCATTTGAAAATTAAGGTTAAAAAATTCTGGAAATAAGATTTTCGGTTATCCTATTTTCTTTCATGGGTTTTCATTTTTCGGAAAATTTCTTTCTCGTTAATTACTGTCTTCGGTATTTTATGACTTAAAATATGTTTAAAATTGAATTGGCAAAATATTACCTCTTAAGTGAATTAGAGGATTTTTAGTAAGAATTACTGATTTTTTTGTGCAAATTTAGCAATACAATCAGTTAATTAATTATTATTAGTAAACAATTTGTTTTTTACTAATTCTAATTTCTCAAAAAAGTTTTGTAATAATTTTAAAAAATATTGCATTGAATAAGAAAGTAGAAAGTGAAAACAAATTATTGTTTGAAATCTGTGTTTGAAATATGTATAAAAGTTAGAGTATCCTATCAAGATTTTCTGTCATTTTAAAAAAATGAATTTTTTTTTTTGCTTCCAATAAAAAGATTAAAAGGTTTTTAATTTTGAAAAATTAAATCCTTTTTAAAGGTAGAAAATTTCAACAAAAAAATGTCTATGCAGGTTTAGAACAAGGCTCTAAAATTATTGCGAATTTTTTATATTTACTGTTTTCAAAAATAAATAATATAAAATCATATTTTAGAAATAATAATATTTGATCAAGTTCGAGTTTTTAAAATACAAAAAAAATTAAGTTTTTTGTATATGGCTAATATTTACACCACTATTTATTAATTGTGAAAAAATCAGATTTCTGAAACTGAGAACAACATTTTTTTTCATCAACTTAAATTTAATAACTAAATGGATGATATTCTAAACACTGATTAATTATTTATTGTAATTAATCTATTGATTAAGTTGATTTTCTTTAATAGTTGCTCTTATTTAGTGGAAATGAAATAATGAAATATAATGATTGATCATATATTCTTTAATTTTGAAGAACATTTCTTTGAATGAAAGAAAAATATTTGTTGGCTCTCAACCAAAAGAAATGGTTGCTGGTTTCAATAAAAATTTCAAATAATTGAAATCGATTGAAAAATCTTTGACTTTTAAAACATTCTCTAATATTTTTAATTCGTTGAAACCCTGTTATTTCAAATTCTTTAAAATCCTTTGATATCACTTAAAATCTCTTTAAAACTCTTTTAATTTATTTAAGTCAATAGAAAAATCTTGGAATTTAAACAAAAAACCTCAAATATTTAAAATTCTTTTAAATCTTTTATATACCACAAAACTTTTTGAATCTCTTTGAAATTTGTTGAAAACTTAAAAAATACTATGAAATCTTTAAAAAAATTAAAATACCTCCAAATAATTGAAATCGATTAGAAAACATTGAACTTTTAAGATACCCTAACTTATTTCGAATTCTCTGAAATATTTTAAATCTCTTAAAAATTCCTCGGAATCTTTAAAAATGCAATTAAATCTTTGAATTCTTTGGAATCCTTAAAAATACCATGATATCTTTGGAATCCTTGCAGACCCATTTAATTGATTGAAATCGATATAAAAAGCTTGGATTTTTAAAATACTCTCAAATATTTCATATTTCTTGAAATCTTTTATTATATCTCAAAATCTTTCAAGATGTTTTGAAATTCCTTGGTTTCTAGAAATACAATGAAATCATTTCAATCCTTTAAAATACCTTTAAATTATTGAAATCGAATGAAAAAATCTTGAGTTTTTAAAATGCGCTCAAATATTTTAAATTCTTCGAAATATTTTGATGTTCCAAATTCTTTTAAATTTGTTGCAATCTCTCAAAATTGTTCAAATCTCTTTTCATACGCTTTAAAGATTGCATGACATCTTTAAAATCCTTTGAAATACTTCCAATTTATTGAAATAAATTGAAAAATATTGAACTTTTAAAACGCCCGAAAATATTTCAAATTTTTTTTAAATCTTTTGATATTCCTCAAAATCTTTAAAATTTCTTTAAGATTCCAATGAATCTTTAAAAGTACCATAAAATGTTTGAAATCCTTCAAAATGCCTTTAATTTGAAGTCAATTGAAAAATCTTGGAGTCTTAAATTACCCTAAAATGTTTCAAATTCTGTGACATTTTTCGATATCCCCCGATAGCTTTCAAATCGTTTTGAAATTTCTTGGAATCTTGAAAAATACAATGAAATCTTCTACATTTTTAAAATTCCTTTCAATTTATGAAATCGATTGAAAAATCTTCAAGTTTTAAAGTACCCTCAAATATTTCAAATTCTTTAAAATCATTTGTTATCACATGAAATCTTTGAAATTCTTTAAAATACCTCCAAATTATTCAAATGGGTTGAAAAATATTGTAGTTTTGAAATACGCTAGAATATTTCAAATACTTCTTAATCTTTTGATGTCCCTGGAAATCTTTAAACTCTTTTTAAAATTACTCGAAATTTTTAAAAATACTAGAAAATCTTTGAAATCTTTAAAATCTTTCAATTTATTTAAAAATCTTCAGAGTCCAAAAAACGCCTAATATTTTTAATTCTTTAAAATATTTTGATATCCCTCAAAATCTGTTTACTCTTCTTAAAATGCTTCAAAATGCCTTTAATTTGAAATCGATTAAAAAATTTTAAACTTTTAAAATACCCTAAAATATTACAAAGCCTTTGAAATATTTTTATATCCCCTAGAATTTCTTTAAAATTTCTTAAAATCTGTAAAAATACCATAAAATATTTAAAACCCTTTAAAATCCCTTTAATTTTTGAAATCGATTGAAAAATCTTGGAGTCTTAAAGTACCCTAAAATGTTTCAAATCCTTTTAAATCTTTTGATATTCCTTAAAATCTTTTAAGTCTCTTTAAAGTTTCTTGGAAGCCTAAAAATAGCATGACGTCTTTGAAATCCTTTAAAATCCCTTTAATTTTTGAAATCTATGGAAAAATCCTTGGAGTTTTAAAATACCCGGAACTATTTTAAATTCTTTGAAATCTTTTGATATTCCTCAAAATCTTTCAAGTTTGCTAAGAATTTCCTGGAAGCTTTGAAAATAACGTGACATGTTCAAATTCTTTTAAAATACATCTAAATTATTGAAATCAATTTACAAATATTGAACATTTAAATCACCTTTAAATATTTCAAATTCTTTTAAATCTTTTTAAGTCCCTTAATATCTTTAAAATCTCTTTATAGTTCCTCGGAATCTTTGAAAAACCAGAAAATATTAGAAATCCTGTAAAATCCTTCAATTTATTGAAATCTATGGAAAAATCCTTGAAGTCTTAAAATACCCTTAACTATTTAAAAAAATGTTTGATGTGTATATTCCTTAAAATCTTTTTTACGCTCTTTAAGATTCCTCTCAATCTTCAAAAATACCATGAAATCTTTCAAATGCTTCTAAATGCACTTTAATTTGGAATCGATTGAAAAATCTTGGAGTTTTAAAATACCCTCAAATATTTCAAATTCTTTGAAATCGTTTGATATCTCTTGAAATCTCTTTAAAATACCTCGGAATCTTTGAAATTGCCACAAAATCTTTGAAATCCTTTGAAATCCCTAAATTCATTAAAATTTATTTAAAATTTCCTGGAAGCTTTGAAAATACCGGATATTTTTTAATTCTTTTGAAACAGATCAAAATTATTGAAATCAATTGACAAATTTTGGACTTTTAGAACACGTTGAAATATTTCAAATTTTTTGAAATCTTTTCATTGCATTTTATTTCTTTAAAATCTCTTAAAAATTACAAGGAATCTTTGAAAATACCACAAAATATTAGAAATCCTCTAAAATCCTTCAATTCATTGAAATCTATTGAAAAATCCTTGAAGTCTTAAAATACATTTAACTATTTGAACATTTTAAAATCTTTTTGGTATCCCTTAAAATCTTTTTATCTTCTTTAAGATTCCTCGAAATGTTTAAAAATATTTTTAAGAAATTTTTTAAATCGTTTGATATTCCTTGAAATCTTTAAAGGAAGTTTTAAAAGGACAGTGAAATATTCTAAATATTTTTAAAAACACTTAAATAATTGAAAAGTATTGGAGTTTTAAAATACCCTAAAATATTTCGAATTCTTTTGAAATATTTTGATATCCCTTGATATCATTGAAATCTCTTTACAATTTCTTAGGAGTTTTAAAAATACAATTAAATCTTCTAAATCCAAAAAATACATTTAAATTATTAAAATCGATTGAAAAGTCGTGGAGTTTTTGAATACCGTCAAATATTTCGAATTTAAAAAAATGTTAATATCCCTTAAAATCTCCTTTAAACTACTCAGAATCTTTTTAAATATCATTAAATATTCGAAATTCTTTAAAATCCCTCAAAATTATTGAAATCGATTGAAAAATCTGTGAAGTCTTAAAACAACCGCAAATATTTCGAATTCTTTTAAATCTTTTGATATCCCTCAAAATCGTTCAAGTCTCTTAAAAAATTTTGGAAGCTTTAAAAATATCATAACATTTTTTAAATCCTTTCAAATAGTTCCAATTTATTAAAATCGATTTAAAAAGATTGAACTTTTAAAACACCCTCAAATATTTCAAAATTCCTTGAAATTTTTTGATATCCCTTAAAGTCTTTAAAATCTCTCTAAGATTCAAAGGAATCTTTAAAAGTATAATTATGAAATGTTTAAAATAATTCAAAATGCCTTTAATTTGAAATTGATTCAAAAATCTTGCAGTTTTTAACTACCCAAAAATATTTCAAATTCTTTGAAATCGTTTGATATCCCTTGATATCATTAAAATCTCTTTATAATTTCTTGAGAGTTTTAAAAATTCAATTAAATCTTCTAAATCCTTGAAATACATTTAAATTATTAAAATCGATTAAAAAGTCGTGGAGTTTTTGAATATGGTCAAATATTTCGAATTTAAACAATTTTAATATCCCTTGAAATCTCTTTTAAACTCCTCAGAATCTTTATAAATATCATAAAATATTTAAAATCCTCTAAAATCCCTCCAAATTATTAAAATCGATTGAAAAATCTTTCAAGTCTTAAAACAACCACAAATATTACGAATTCTTTTTCAGCTTTTGATATTCCTCACAATCATTTTAATTTCTTAAAAAATTTTGGTAGCTTTAAAAATGCCATGACATCTTTTAAATCCTTTAAAATAGTTTCAATTTATTAAAATCAATTAAAAAAGATTGGACTTTTAAAACACCCTCAAATATTTCAAATTCTTCGAAATATTAGAACGGTTTAAATCCTTACTTTGGATGTCTTTAGAAACCAACTTTCATAATGATTTTCTTTGTAGCAAAACAGAAAAAGCAGAGGATAAACTTTACATCGATTCCCTCTGAAAGATTCGCTTCAACAAAAATTAACTAAATTTTACAATTAACAAAATTAATTACATTTTTTGAAAAACGCGAAGTTATTAAATAAAATTTTATCCCTCTAAAAAATGTCCTGCAACATATTTTATCATTACTTTATTCTGTGAAGAGAGTTTCTTTTTTGTTGCAGCACCTTTTGAACTAAAAATTGGTTCTAAAACGAATCCAAATTTTTTTTTCTCTGTGTGATTGCAAATATTATTCAATTACCAAGATTCATCTCTTATAGGTATTTAATTGGTGAATTAATAAAATTCGCTCACTAACTCATGTAGTAACATAAATCTTACCATTTCAATTAGTAGAAATTTAGTAAAATTTCTACTAATTCAGATTTAGAGAGTGACGAGTGCCATATGTCGCGTGTCCGAAAGTAATGAGTACCTACACACACACATACACACACACACACACATGCGTGAAGATAATAACTAATGATCCAGGCCTCAGTGGAACGATTGGCTCACAAGCACCCATCTAATGTGTTATAACAACCATGGTTACGAAATCACATTCGTATATTGACTCTCATCTCCATTTGTCTATTTGTGTGCATATATATTCGCATGAGTGACTTTGTGCGTAAATCTATGCGTGTGTTTGTATAGGTACATTAAGAGGCACACGTATGAACGCAGGTGAAAAAAAACACATGAAAACAAAATGTGGAGAGGTAGGAGATGTGTCATGTCAGTCATCGTACGAGCACCTCTTCACTTTTACAATGCATATTTTGCCCACATACTCTCAGTACGAGTCCGATCGCTGGGCCCATCCGGTCCCTGCTCAAAACACTTTCGGTTTCCTTCGCGATGCGATCTGCTCTACTCTACAAGTCCCCTTTTACGCATTTTTTTCTCCATTTCCTGAATAAAGTAGTGAAGGAAAATATCATCAAGGACAATATATTCTAAATGAAAATAAAAGTTCAGTGAGTTTTGCCGAAGAACAATCTGAAGGTTTATTGTTTATTGATGGATCTAATTGTGAGTGTGTGAAATGTTCGAGTGATGTTTTTAATTGTGATGGAATAATTGTCGAATTTTTTAAGGCAATAAAAAAGTTCTTGGTGGGCTTAGATTGAGGTCAAATCATAAGAGGCCGTGCATAAGTTCTTTTCAGTTTCTTTTAAGGGGGGGGGGGGTCAAAACTATTACTTAGAGAAGATATTTTGTTGAAAATATAAAAATTGGATCAAAAAGCCATCATTTTTGGTTGAAAATGCAACTGATTTTGATTTTAAATTAAAAAAAAAAGTTGGTTGAAGCATCAACTAATACATTTTTTCTTGAAAATTCAATCACTTGGTTAACATTTAAACTGTTTGGTTAAGAATGTAATTATTCTTTTTTTGCCTATTTGATAGAAAATTAATCTTCTTGCTTGAAAATTAATCTTCCTGGTTGAAAATCCCTCTTCTTGGTTGATGGTTCATCTTCTTCGTTGAGGATTCAACTATTTTCTTGAACGAATTTTATGAATTGAACTGTTTTTCATTTTTAATTTAAAAAAATGTTTGATGAATTATCAACCATTATTTTTTTAAGTCATCTCTGTAGGAAATTAATCTTCTTAGTTGAGGATTCAACTTTTTTCTTGCAATATTTTTATGATCTCAACTGTTTTTAATTTTAAATTAAAATTTTCTTTTTGGTCCGAAATTTGACACCACGGGTTTTCAACGAATCTACACGTTTTGAGGTCCCTAAATTCGAAAATCAAGTTTGGGCGATGGCGCACAGTGTAACCAAAAACACTTTTTGTGGACAAAAGTCTGTCTACAACCCAATTTTCAATGGATTTTGACGTTTTTTTTAATGGTCGTAAGTTTTTGGAATGTATCGACTCGATGCGAGAATTTCGATTTGGCTAAACCAAAATTTTTTATTTAAAAACAAAATAAAAAATATGTTTATCTTAGCTTTTCAGACGTACCTTTTTTTCGTATGATCTGCAAATTAACGAAAGAAGTGTCTCAGTCTAATTAAGATCTAGCAATAATTTTTCGGTAAGTTAGAGCAAGAAAAAAATATTTTATAATGTTTTAAACAAAATTTTATGAATTTAACTGTTCCTTATTTTTAATTAGAACGTTTTTTTTTTAAATTGGAGTATCAATTATTACATTTTTAATTGAAAGTTCATCAAATTATTTGATAATTTATCTGTTTGGTTATACAGTAAAATAGTTTGTTTTAAATAAAATCAATCTTCCTCATTAGAAATTTATCTTTTTTGGTTAAAAATTAAATCATTTCGTTGAAAGATAAAATACTTTTTTTTAATTACCCTTTTTGGTCGGAAATTCAACTGTTGTGTTGAAAAATCATCTCCATTGCTTCAATTCTACTGTTTCTTATTTTAAATTTAAAAAATACGTTGGTTAAACTATTAATTTTTTTAATTTTATATTTCTAGGTCGAAAATTAAATAACTTGCTTAAAATTTCAGCTTTTTTAATTCATCTTCTTTCTTAAAGATTCAAATTTTTTTAAATTCTTTTTATGAATCCAACTGTTTTTGAATTTAGATTAAAATATTTGTTGTTAAAAGTATTAAATATTACAATTTTATCGAGAATTCATCTGTTTGGTTGGAAAGTTAGCTGGTTTGTTGATAATTTATTTGATATAAAATCAATCTTCCTTGTTAAAAAATTATATTTTTTGGTAGAAGATTCTACTGTCTTTTTGAAAAAATATCTTCATTGGTTTAATGAAACTATTTTTTATTTTAGATTAATTAATTATGTTGGTTGAAGTATCAACTATTCGATTTTTGGTTCCAAATTCATCTTTGTAGGTTAAAATTTAAGCTATTATACTTTATTAAAATAATAGTTTCAGTTTATAGAAAATTAATGTTCCTTCTTGAAAATTCAACCGCTTGCTCGAAAGTTGCAAATTAGTTTTCTTTGTTGTTGATAATTAATTTATTCAACTGAAAATTGAACTATTCCATTTTTGGTGGGAAATTTAACCACTTGGTTGAGAGTTGAACTATTTTGTTGAAAATATAACAGTTGGACTAAAAAGCTATCATCTTTGGTTGAAAAATCAACTGATTTTGATTTTAAATTTAAAAAAAAAACTTGATTGAAGCATCAAATAATACAAATACACAAAACTGTGTATTTGTTTATAAAAATTCTTCAAATAAAGCTGCCAAGCAGCATCTATTTTTAAATAATCATAACTATGCATACATTCCTCTCATATTGTATATAAAAACTGTGAATTTCAAACAAATTATCATTGCGAATCACAAAAAATGGCTTTTGTTCATTAATTTCTCTAAAACATTATAAAAAAAAATTTCTTACTCTAACCTACAGAAAACTATTGCTAGATAGTAATAACACTGGCTGAGGCTTTTTTGGTCAATTCACAGATCTGAAAGAAAAAGGTACATCTGAAAAGTTAGGATGAAAATATTGGTTATTTTGTTGTTAAATAAGAAATTTTGGTTTAGCCAAATCTAAATTCTCGTACCGACTCGATTTACCCAAAAGCCTTACGGCCATTAAAGAAATATCAAAATCCATTGAAAATTGGGTTTTAGATAGACTTTTGTTCACAAAAAGTGCTTCTGGCTACACTGTGTAGCGTCTGTCCGTCCTTCCGGCCGAGCTTCCGTTATAACGATAACTCTAGAAAAACTGAACGGATCAAATCGATATTTGATACATTTTTTTAAGTCCCGAAAAGAAAGGACGAGTTCGTTAACAAGCCATTTTTGACAAAAATTTAAAAAGTTAGAACATTTTCAAAATTTTTAGGACCATTTTTTTATATTTAAAGATGTTATGTACGGTTACTCTTATTACTCAGAATGCCAAATAATTTAGCAAAATGATTTTTTTCGATATAAAAAAAATTATCAGAGTTATAGCATTTATAAAATTTTAAAAATCAATTTAAAATCAAAATTGTAAGCCGAAAAACGCACGATGTCAAAAAAAGTCAAGAAAAAAAACCTTCCTTTTTGAAAGCTCTGCAAGATTATTATAACAACTTTTCGAGTTTTCTTGAAAAACCGAAAATTGCAAAAACAAAATTTTCTCTGAATCACTTTTTATAGGACGCCTAGTACAATTTTTTAATAATTTATTACATTATTTAATATATTTATTACAGCTTTCGAAAATTCCTACAACATTTTTTTAAACCATTTTTTCATAGGATAAGCAACGCCATTAGCAACGCAAAATATGGGGGGGGGGGGATTTTTGATGATTTTCAGCTTTTAAAAACTCCTACAACATTTATTTGTACCATTTTTTGACAGAAATCCTCGTTTTTAATTTATTTATCGACATTGTTATGAAAAATTCCAATATTACGCCAAAAGACATTTATTGAAAATGCATCTTTTCTGTTGAAAATTAAATTATAGTTTATTGAACATTTATTGTATATAAAATCATTCTTCCTTGTGAAAATTAAACTGTTTTGTTGAAAAATTATCTTTATTGATCACACATAACAGTTTTTATTTTTTAATAAATAAATATGATGATTGAAGTATCAACTATTACAGTTTTTGTTGAAAAGTCATGTTTGTAAGTTGAAAATTAAATTACTTGCTTAAAATTTTAATTACTTTCATTAAAATTCACTTGCTTGGTTGAAAATTTCTTTTCTGGAAATTATCTATATTGGTTAAATAAAATTTCTTTTTATTTTAGAGCTTTTGTTTCAAATTCATCTTTGTAGATTAAAATTTAACCTATTATACTTTATTCAAAAATAATTTCATTTTATACAAAAATTAATGCTCCTTCTTGAAAATCCAACCGCTTGCTCGAAAGTAGAAAATTATTTTTTTCGTTTTTCAAAATTAATTTTTTAACATAAAATTGAACTATTTCATTTGTGGCGGGAAATTCAACCACTTGATTGAAAGTTAAACTATTTTCTTAAAAATTCGTTTTTCTTTTATTTAAAATTAATTTTTTAATTAAAAATTTAACTTTTCCATTTTTGTTTGAACATTCAACTGCTTGGTTGAAATTTGAACTAAATAGCAATGTTTTATATGATCAGATTATGCTTTAGCTGTAAAAAAGATACTTCACAATGAAGAACAATTTTCTATGTTCAAAAATACGAAATAAGTCAATTTGTTTAGAAAAATGGTTAATAACAATACCAAATGTTATTGAATTATGATATTTTGTGTCAAGTTATGATCCATGAGACGAAGGAAACTGATTCCGTAGAAAATAAAATTTTCTATAGTCAGAAAATATATATATATATATATATATAAGTGAAATTATTTATAAAAGTTATTCATTCAATGTCCATTGTTCTTGTTTACGTCTCAGTCATAATTAATTATTAATTTCATGTAAATTAACTGCAAAATCAATTGACGTCTTCTGATGTTTTTTTTTCTGTAGAAATTGAATATATTTTCTTTAAAATGCAACTATCCAATTTGAAATTAACCTTTTCCTGTTGCAAATTAACTGTTTTGTTATAAATTTACATTTTGAGATAGAAAATTCATTGAAGCTATCTATATGAAAGTTGAAATAGTTTGTTAAAAATTAATAAATTTATTTAAAATTCATCATTTTAGTTAAAAAATCATCTCTTCGTTTAAAAATTGTACTATTTTGTTGAAAATCAAATTTATTTATTTGGTTGAAAATATAACTATTTTGTTGAAAATTAATTGTTTAACTGCAAATTTTCCTATTCCATTTTTTGTTGAAAATTTATCTTTTTTAGTTGAATGTTTAACTATTCGGTTAAATATTCTTTAAAAAATTCGAACATTTATTTGATAATTCATATATTTTTTTAAATTAATCTTATTTGAATAGAAAATTAACCCTTCTTCGTTGAAAACTCATGTTTTTGGTTAAAAATTCAATTCTTTGGTTGAAAATTTGTTTTTAAATTAAAAATTAATTTTTAACTGAAAATTTCACAATTCCATTTCTTGGAATACATTAATATTTTTTTAATAGAAAATCCATTTCGTTAGATAAAAATGAATTTGTATAATGTAAAACTAATCTGCTTTGCTGGAAAACTAACTTTTTTGTTAAATGTTTCAATATTAGGGTTCAAAATATATCAGTTAAGAAGAAAATTAGTACTTTCTATTGAAAAATTAAACTATTTGGTCGAATGTTGAGTTATTAGTTTGAAAATAATTTTTTTTTGTGAAAATTCATTATTTGAGTTAAAAATTCATTTCTTTGGTGGAACATTTGCTTTTTTAAATTAATTTTTGTTTAACTTTAAATTTGATTGGTCCATTTTTTTAATGAAAATTTATCTGTTTGGGTTGAAAATTCAAATATTAGTTTTTAAAATTTATGTAATCTGTTAAAAATTTGACAATGTGGTTGACAATTTACATTTTTTTAAATCTGTCTTTGGTAGCTAAAGTATCAACTATTACATTTTTAGTTAAAAGTCTTCTTTTTATGTTGAAAATTAAACTGCTTTGATGAAAAATTGTTTTGTTTTTTTGTGTTGGTAAATATTAATTTTCTTGGCTGATAATTCATCTATCTGGTTGAAAATTGAACTGTTTGCTTAAAAATAAACTCTCTTGTTGAAAAAAATCACCTTTTTTGGTTGAAAATTCATCCTTTTTTGTAGAAAGCTTGTTCTGCTTTCAATTATTTTTTTTAATGAAAATTAATCTTTTTGGCTAAAAATTCAATAATTTCGTTAAGAATTCGACTGTTTTATAGAAATCTTGTCTTCTCGACTTGAAAATTCAATATTTTCAATTAATTTTTTTTTATTATTGAAAGCATAATATTTAGTAGTCGAAAATTTAACTCTTGTCGAAAACTCGTATTTTTTATTCAAAATTAAAATCATTCTATGCTTAAAATATCAACTATTACATTTCTTTTTGAGGATAATTTTTTTTTGTTAAAACTTCTACTACTTGTTTGAAATTTAAACTAATTTGATCATTTATAATAAACAAAAATGAATAAGTACCTAAACAGAGGAAAAATGGTACGAATATAAAAAACATTATTTTCTGTCATTTTTTAACTTAAATAATAAATTGATTAAAGAAAATTCAAACTTAACTCAGGGTAATGTTAAACTTTTATCCTTACGTACAGATAAAAGCATAAAAGTACTTGAAAAAATTAAAATGTTCTTTATTCTTTGTCTCCTACTCCTCAATAACAAATAAAGTAATATAGTGTAATTTTATAAGGTTTTTTTTAAATGTTAGTTTAGTCACATTTTACGAAAGAATAAAAAAAGAAACATTATTATTTAGAGAGATGTCACTTTGATTGATAAGTAGTTCAAAAACTGACCTAGTTTCGATTCGATAAAGACGGTTTTTACATAAGAACACACATGCGATGAGTCGCATTCGCGGGCTAATCGCTCACCTTCGTGTATGTTCGATAATTTTAATGTTCCGAGTGATTTCACTTTTTAAAGTCAGTTGGATCTTTAAATAGTTCGTGTTGGACGTTTCTTAACAAAAACGATTCTCAAATGTTGTTACAACAATTTTTTACCATACAAATCTCCTATACATACTATATTAACTATACATACTATAATAACTAGTTTCTGGGTCAAAATATCTCAAGTGTGCCACTTTTAAATCGATAGTTCTATTTTCAATCAATTTATATAGTTTTCGATTCATTTTTATATCAAAATAACTCCCTAAAATATTTTTGCAACAAATTTTTTAAGTTATTAACAATCAAAGTTATTGATAATTTTTTTTTTCAAAAATGGATTACTCGCCAACGGTTCATCGAAATTCAATAAATGAGTTATGGAAATTTTTGTTACGAAGTATATTTTAAGTTAAAAAATTTTTCGGTAGTAAAAAACCTTTTTTTATTGTTTAAATAAGCGTTTGTTTTAAACAATTGAAAATTAATTAACCTTCTCCGCCTGTGAAAGAATTCTTCCACGTGCCAATAGATTCTACAATATTTTCCGAAAATTTTTGTGAAAAAAAAGTTTGTATTTTGCAGTAGCTCAAAACTTATTGATTTTTTTGTGACCGCGCTCCAAATTTTTAATCAAGTGGTTCGACTCTGTACCGGGTATAGTTAATTTTTTAATCAAAAAGATGAATTTTCTACCCAGAAGATTAATTTTCTACTAGATAGATGAATTTTCAACAAGATAGATCCATTATCAACTAAAAAAAATCGATTCTCTACCAAAAGTTGAATGGTTAAGTTTGCAGTTAAAAATATATATTTAAGAAAATAATAATATTATCAAAATAGTTTACTTTTCCATAAAATAGATGAATTTTTAACAGAAAGAATAAAGCTAAATAGAAAAAATTATTTTTTTAAATAATGTGGATCAACTTTCAGCCGAGAAATAGCGGAATAATTGGAGAATGAATTATTTTGAATAAAATTGTTGCGTGCATCACATTGAGTACAATATGAAACGAATTTTCAACTAAAATGATAAATTATTAGGAAAAATTAATTTTTAATCTAGTGGTTCAACTTTCTACAAGGTATAGTCAATTTTTTAATCAAAAAGATGAATTTTAATCCAAGAAGATTAATTTTCTACTAAAAAGATAAATTTTCCACAAAATAGATGAATTTTTAATTAAAAGAATGAAGCATCATTAAAAAAAAGATTTCAATAAAGTGGATCAACTTTAAGCCAAAAAATAGGGGAATAATTAGGTAATAATTTATTTTACATAAGATTATTGTGCGTATCATATTAAGTACAATATGAAACAAATTTTAAACTGAAATGATAACTGTTTATAAAAAAAAAAACATTTTTAATCAAGCGGTTTAACTTTCTACCAGGTATAGTTATTTTGTGATGAAAAAGATTCATTTTCAACCAAGAAGATTAATTTTCTACTAAAAAAGAATAAGGTGGTTTAATTTTCAATTAGGCATAGATAAATTTTCAACCAAAGAAATGAATCTTTAACCAAAAATATTGTTTTTCAACAGTGTGGTTAATTATTCAATCAAGTAGTTGAATTTTTAATCAAAACATATTAATTTCCAAAATAAATTGAATAGTCAAATTATCATCAAATTATTAGTTTTTAATAAAAAATAAATAAATTTCAACCAAAAAATTAATTTTTACAACAAAAAGATGAATTTTTAATTGAACTAATGAAGCTTCAACACAAAAACTGAATTTTTAATAAAATATTTTAATCTTTATCAAAGTATAGTGAAATTTTCAACCAAGAAGATTAATTTTCTTCAAAAAAAATATTTTTTTTTAACAAATTGGTTCAAACATTCAACCTAGTGATTGAATTTTGAAACACAAAAGATTACTTTTCAATAAAAAAATTAGTTGTTGGCATTTAAAATAATGGAGATTTTTAATTCAAATATATACCCACTGCTAAATTTTTTATCGAAAATTCATCTTATTTGCTATCGCATCCGAACGTGCTCGACCAGAGTCGGAAGTCGGAGCGCGTTGACAAAAAACTCAATAACTTTTGAACTACTGAAAAATACCAACATTTCTTTTTCACCAAAATTTTTGGAAGAGATTATAAAATCTGTTCTCACATGGAAGAAATCTTTGGAAGGCGGAGAAGTTTAATTAATTCTCAATTGTTTAAAACAAACGATTATTTAAACAATTAAAAAACGTTTTTTTACTACCGAACAATTTTTTTGCGTAAAGTATACTTCGTAACAAAAATTTTTAGAACTCAATTGAGATGACGGATGCAACAACTCGACAAGCGCTCGAAACCGCGTAGAAGTATTGTCCAGCCGGGAAAATTTATCGATAGAAAAAAAGTGGTCGAAACGTAAAATAAAATATACATTCGTATTCAGCTTGACGTGTCCGACAAATTTTTCTCATGAAACTTTTTTATTAGATAATTATTACTTAAGGTAAACAATAAAAACTTTTAACATTTTCCGATCAAAAATCGTTATTTTGTAAAACACAACTCGTGATTATTCAAACGTTTGGTGATAAAAATGCTTGAAATTTGTCTGGTACATTCTTAATATATAATCGATGACTATAAAAAACGCATTTTGCTTAAAAAGTTAATATTTTTTTGTTTGTTTAATAACAAATTGATTCCGAACGAAAACCGCGTTTTGCCAACTTCGACCAGTGGGACGGTCATCGAAAAAATGTTGGTTGAAGTAACTTATCGCGAGAAAGTTGTTCACTAGACTTTGAAAAAGTTTTTCTGAAAATTTCAAGAAAGTCGGTCGAAAATTGTGGAAATGGCAGTCAACACACGCTGACGCTGCAGTGCTCCGCTTATCGGCCTTTGTTCTTAAGCAACTAGCCAGCCGCGGCAGAGCAGCAAAATACTCCTGCGGCAGCGTGATTTGACTTCAACTCGCTGCCATTTCTACAATTTTTTACCAATTCTCTTTAAATTTTCATAAAAACTTCTCAAAATCTAGTGAACAACTTTCTCGTAGCAAGTTATTTCAACTAATATTTTTTCGATGACTGTCCAACTGGTCAAAATTGGCGAAACGTGGTTTTCGTTCGGAATCAATTTGCTATTAAATAAAAACAAACATTTTTGCATTTTAAACAAAGTGCGTTGTTTATAGTCATCGCTTATATATTGAGAATACAGTATACAAATTTCAAGCTTTTTTATCAACGAACGGCAGAATAATCGCGAGTTGTGTTTTACAAAACATCGATTTTTGATCGGAACATTTTCTAAGTTTTTATTGTTTGTCTCAAGTAATAATTATCGAATGAAAAGTTTCATTAGAAAACTTTGTTTCCCACGTCAAGCTGAATACGAATGTACATTTTATTTTACGTATCGACCACTTTTTTTTATCGATAAATTTTCCTGTCCGGACAATACTTCTACGCGGTTTCGAGCGCTTGTCGAGTTGTTGCATCTGTCATCTCAATTATTGAACTTCGATGAACCTTTCGCGAGTAATTCATTTTTAAAATCATTAAGAACATTGATTGTTAATAACTTTCGTAAATAATTTTGGTTAACAAGTCCCTTTTTACGGCAATAAATATAGTATCTAAATATGAATTAGTAGAAAACTACTAATTGTTAGTTTTCTACTAATTTAAGAGCGCTGGTTCGCTTACTGCTAATTAGTAAAAATCTACTAATTCACTAATCGACTAAATACATTAGCAAATTTATTGCTAGTAACTATTGTAAACGATTGTTTCACATAAATGTAAAGTCTGGTTTTACAATCAATATAATTTTATTCAAATAATTAATTAAGTAATAAATACATGGAAAAATACAAGAAATGTTAAAATTGCACGAACACATCAAATTATACATGTAACTACTAACCAGCTTCCTCTAAATGTAAGTTTTAACTATTTTTATATTATTTTGTACACATGAAAAGTCTTATAAATATTCCTTAGAATGAAGTTGAGTCTGTTGATTCTTCAGTACTGCCGTACAAACTAAAAAGATACATAAGTGACATTGCCGCTTCGGTCGACTTTTTCATTGCCAAATTTAAGAAAATAACCCTAAGCGGCAATGTCACTTATGTATCTTTTTAGTTTGTAGGGCAGAGTACGTTTGTCAGTTTCTGCACAATATGAGCCTCGAAGATGTTTAATTTTTTTGAAAATAGAGTTAAGTTATAACCTAACTTTTTTCAAGGGCATTTTTCGGATATTTTCATATTGCGCACGCGTCGCGCTAAAACCTGGATTAGTTACCGTTAGCGCGCTTATTTGAAATGATTGAATGTGCAGGAAAACTATTTGCAACAAATAATACTTCGAAATTATGGAAGTGTTTCCTTGTCCCGAAATTCGGTGACTTGTCCAATATTTTTTTATAAACTTAGCTAGTCGTGCCAAAAATTCAGGACAAGTAGACACAGCCAAAATTATTAAATCTAATTCTTTGGTCACAAATAGATTTATAAAATGTAACGTAAAATAATTATTTGATTTTTATTACTTGAAGATAAATAATCGGTTTTTAATCTAAAGAAAGGAATACCCTTTTTTTATCACAAATAGAAATTTAAAATCATCTATAATATCTTAATGCACCTAACAATTATTATTTGTCATAAATAATTGCAAACAAAATAATATTAATCATTTCAAAGAAACGCGTCAATAGTCACTAATTCAGTTGTTGACGTGAGGCGCCTGTTTGAAATCAATAAATAGTATCAATAATAATACAGATACATATTTTTTTAATTTTGTTTATCCTAAATACATTATTCAAATTTGTTCTGAGATATACCTTATTTCTTAAAAGAATTTATTATTAATGTAATATTATTATTATTACAATTTTGATAAGACAAAATTTTATATTATATTATCGATATTTTAAAATTATATTATTTCAATTTTTAGGAATGCTGTTTATCCCCCGAAATGTTTTTTTTTATTTCTCACGTGCTTTTATTAAAAACTATTCAAAGGGACACTGAATTACAATTCAAAAGGAATGCTGTTTTTTTTCGTTTTGAAAATGTAAAATGTCTGTACCATTCGAATTTAAAATATTGCATTGTTTACACACAATTTTAATTTTTATTATTATAACAATATAAAATTAGAATATACATTGAAAAAACATACAATTTTCCAAATTAAAGCTCATAAACTAGCAGAAAGTATTAAGAAAAATTAAATAATGTTTCCCTAGCAATTCATTGCTACTCATTAAATTATGAAGTTATTACTACTAGTGAGATTAGAAGAAGAACCTTACTAGTTCATTTAGTAACATAAGTATTACCGTTCAGTTTAGCAAAAAGTAATAAATTTATCATTTTAGCAGTCAGATAAATGCTACTAATTGCATTAGTAAAGTTTTTACTAATTCGGATTTAGAGAGCATTTTATTGCTTTTGCAAACATTTTTTTAATTTGCATCGAATAAGCGGAGGAAAAAGTTTTACTGCTACAGGAAATGCATTTTTTCGTTCAAAACAGTCTAGAGCCTTTATGTTTTTTTAAATTTTTTTTTAGAAGAACAAAAATGTTCTTTTTTTACTTCGGAGAAAATTTTAATTTATAAATAAATATAGTCAGAATTTAATAATTATGTGTTCTTCGAGTCTGGATGATGTCGTAATTTCTTAGATTTTGCCTATATTAATTTATAATTTTTTTTAAATTTAAAGTACATTAAAATCTGAAGAGCATCACGCTCTTCTTTATTTGTTTATTTCGAAAATTTTTAACTCAAATTATTTAAAAAGTGTCGTTTTTACTAAAAAAATTTCTTACGGATCGATTTAATTATTATAAAACAAACTTTATAAACAATTCTGCTAATAATGTTAATATCGGTGAAAAGTTCCTTTTTCCTCAAATTTTTTCGTATCAATATGGTAGAAATGACATCAAGCACCAAAAAATTAAAAAATTTAATAATTACCATTCTTATAACAATTTTCTGTGGCATGATATTGAAACTTTTCACTAATCTTTTTCTATCCCTTATTCTATCTATGTATTATGAATTTTAATCTTTTTCAATCTCTTTCTCTATCTTTCATGACCGACGAATCTTATCTTTTTCTTCACTTTATTTTAATCTCTGTCATATAAATGTGAATCTTTACCTATCTCTTTTCCTCAATTTAATATTCTTATCATTTTCCATCCATCAAAATTTGAAAAAAAGGAATTAAAAAATATAGGAGTGGATTCATAATGACAAATGGATAGGCAAATAGACGGGAATTAAAATTGACAGAGAGAAAGAAAAAGATTGACGTAGATAGTTAAAGGATAGGATTAGATATAAAAGAGACTATAATTTGGTGATTGTGAATTCTCTTTTGTTAAAGCTCCTTCGGCTTTAACGAACACATTCTCATCGCGTGCCTCGTGCTTTGCACTCGATTTTGTCTAAAATATGAACTTTTCTACATTATATACAACACTTTTATAGCAAATGTCTTGTATTCTTATTTCTTCTTCGTCTTCCATATCAAAAAATTTGTCGATCTTTTTTGGCTGAACAGCACTTGACCGTTAATTTTTTACGTACCTTGTGCCATTTTTTAAAGAATTTAATTTCTTATTTTAAATATTATTTTTTTAATCCAAACAAAAGCTACGCGCTCCGTCAAAAAATAATTAATAACAATTTTGAAGTTGTTTCTTTTGTCCTATAAAAAAGTTTTTACTAACAAATCTGTCAATCTTTTTTGGGTGCATAATTTTTTTGAATTAATCTTTGTTGGTATTTTACATAGTTTGACGGCAAAATGAAATGCTTGATTTTTCATTTTTTTGTTTACAATAAAAATGTGCATTTTCGATTTTTCACGAAAAATCAAAAATTTGTTATGATAATCTTGTAGGGCAAAAAAAACGTTTTTGTTCTCTTGAATTTTTTTATATCGCGCGTTATTGGTTTAAAATATTCTTTTTTCTTTATCTTGAAAATGCTGTAACTCTGTTAATGCTATCTTCATCGAAAAAAGTCGTAGAGATAAATTGTGCGAGTTTCCGAGCACTACCAATAACCGTACATAGAAATTTTATACCTTGAAATAAGTGGTTTCAAAATGTGGTCATTTAACAAAAAAAGGGAGGGGGGGAGCAATTTCACACAAATCTAATTAACCTTCTCTGATGAGAACGCAAAAAGGGGGAAAAAATGCAGGCATTGATAGATGTAGGATACGATGAGGTAGAGAAGAGGTAATTAAAAAAGATAGGCGGGAATTAACATTGATAAAGAAGATTGAAAAAAAGATTGATATAGACGCTGATAGAGCTTGAAACAACGAGATAAAGAAGAGAGGATTGAAAAAACCAAACTTAGATTTAGAACGACAGAGATAGAAAAAGATTAATATAAATAGGTCAAGAATAGAATAAGATAGATAAGAAGAGATTAAAAATATGGGCGCCAATTTATATTGACAAAGATAGGCGTAGGATAGGATTCGATAAATAAGAGTAGATTGAAAAAGATAGGCAGGAACATAGATTGTCAGAGAAATAGAAAAAGATTGGCATGGATAAATGAAAGATAGGATGAGATAGAAAAGAGGGTGTTTAAAAAGATAGAAATGAATTCAGATTGAAAAAACAAATGGAAAAAGATAGATAGTGGTAGATGTAGGATACGATGTGATAGAAAAGAGGTGATTTAAAAAGTCAAACATGAATTAAAATTTATCAATAGATAGAAAAATATTAATGTGGATAGCTGAAGGATCGGAAAAAATAAAAAAAGGGGATTGAAAAATATAGACGTGAATCCAGATCAACAAAGGGATAGAAAAAGTTGAAGTTGATTAACGTAGGATAGAATTAGATAAATAAGAGGAGATTGAGAAACATTTACGTGAATTTAAAGTGACAAGAGGGATAGAAAAAAGATTGACGTGGATAGATGGAGGATAGTATTAGATGAAAAGAGGATATTGAAAAAGATAGAAGTGAATTACGATTTAAAAATCATATAGAAAAAGATAGATGTTTATAGATGTAGGATATGATGAGATAGAGTATAGAAGGTTAAAAAAGATAGACGTAAATTTAAATTGATAAAGATATAGAAAAATATTGACGTAGATAGATGAAGGATGGGATGAAATAGAAAAGAAAGGAATAAAAAAGATAGACCTGAAGCCAGAATAATAAAAAGACAGAAAAAGATAGACCTTGATAGACGTAGGATAGAATGAGGTAAATATGGGGGGATTGAAAAAGAGACGAGTGAATTTAAATTAATAACGATTTAGAAAATTTTTACCGTGGATAGATAGAGAATATGATGGAATAGAGAGGAGGATATTTTAAAAGATAGGCGTTGATAGATATATGATACGATGATATAAGAAAGAGGAGATTGAAAAAGATAGACGAAAATTAAGATTAATAGAGATAGAAAAAGATTGATATAAATAGATAAAGGATGGGATAAGATAGAGAGGAAGGAATTAAAAAGGTAGATGTGAATTCAGATTGGCGAAGGTAGGCATAAGATAGAATGAGATAAATAAGAGGAGATAAAAAAAGATAGGTATAAATAGATTACGATACAATGAGATAGAAAAGAAGATATTTTAAAAAAAGATAGATTTGAATTTAAATCGATGAAGAGATCGAAGAATATTTACGTGGATAGATGAAGGATAGGATGAAATAGAACAGAGGGGGTTAAAAAAGGTTTATAAAGGGTTAAAAGAATATAGACGATAGTAGACGTGGGATAGGATGAGATAGGATACAAGATATATGGAAATTTATATTGATAAAGAGATAGAAAAAGATTGATGAGAATAGATGGAGAATATGATGAATTGCAGAAGAGCGCATTGAAAAAGATAGACATTGATAGATTTATTATACAATGAGATAGAGAAAAGAGGAATGAAAACCCAGACATCAATTTAGATTGACAAAGATAGAAAAGTATTCATATAAATAGATAAAGGACAGGATGATATAGAGAAGAGGGGATAAAAAAAGATAGCCGCGAATGTAGATTGACAAAGAGATAGAAAAGGATAAACGTTGATAGATGTAGGATACGATAATATGGAGGAGCTAATACTAAAAAAGATATACGGGAATTCAGATTGACAAAGAGATAGGAAAATATTGAGATAGATGGATAAATGATAGGATGAGATAGCGAAGAGGGTTTTTAAAAAGATAGACATAGATTAAGACTGAAAATAGGTATAACAATATTGAAATGAATAAATAAATTATAGGGTAAGATAGAAAAGAGGGAATTAAGAAAGATAGACGTGAATTTATATTAACTGGGATAGAAAGAGAATGTCAAAAAGATAGACGTTAATAGACGAAGGATAATATGAGCTAAATAAAAAGAGTTTGAAAGAAATAGACGGGAATTTAGATAAGGAGGGATAGAAAAAGATTGACAAAAAATAGAATGAAATACACTTTCTGTAAGTCTTTTTGCCATAAATATTCAAAATTATTCTAAAATATAGAATCTTCATCTCTTTAGTTCCAGCAGGATATTTAGATTGAAAAACTTTACTCCATCGTCAAAATACTATTGTACTATGCTGATAAAAAAAAGACATAAAATCAAAATTCAATTTTTCAATTGTAACTTTTGATTATTCTGTAGGAATATTCTGCAAGAAGGTCAAATATATAAGAAGTGGAAAAACGAGAACCGATGTACCATGTGCAGCCGGAATGTTATGTAATGGCATTCGTGAATGACGACTAGTGATTGTCGTTGTCAACAATGAGCAGATACAAAATCACGTCGAGCCAAGCGTGACGAGAGAAATTGACTTTTAGGATCTTGCAAAGTGTGAAGGAATCCAAAAATGGCGAAAAATTTTAACTTGGTCGGCATGATTATTTTCTTTCGAATAATGAGGATAGGTAAGGACGAATCGTAAAATCAAGTAATTGTTTCTATTTGGATTTTTGGATTGAAATATATAAAAATGTTGGTTATATCACTTTTTCATAATTGAGGGGTCCCAAAATTCCTAGAAAACTTTTAGGTATTTTTTATTTGTTACAAGTGAATTTTAATAGAAAAATTAAGAATATTTCGAAACCTTTTTAATAGATTCTGAAATTTTCGAAACATCATGTATCAATCCATTTTGCAAGATTACAATATTTTACAAAAAAAATCGGTTATTCAAAAGATTAAGAAAATTTTCTTGTAATTCCTAGGCGAAATTGAAATTCGTTTTTATTTTGAAAAATGAATTTCCAGAGAACATTGAAAAAGATTTCCAAAATTGTCAAGAACTAATCTGGAAAGTTTCAGAAAAAACGGTTTAATTATGTAGATTTTGAATCAAGATTTAGGAAAAATAAGAATAACTTTAATAGATGGTTAAAAATTATGAAAAAACTTAAAAAATAATATAAAATTCAAAAAGATCTAAAAATTTAAAATCATTTCTTATTTTAAAAAATTAATTTGAAGAGGAAATTAACAAAGATTTCCGAAATCCTTAAATAAGAATGTAAAAGCTTTTAGAGAAATTTTTATAATTTTGTAGAATTAAAATAAATATATAATAGGAAAAATTTGAATCATTACAATAATTGGTTAAAAGTTTTTAAAAATGTAAAAATAATTACAAACTTAAATCATTTTAATACATGATTAAAAATACTTTGAAATTTTAAAAGATTGTTTAAAGTTTGAAACAAAGTATATTAATTTTTTAAAGATTTCAGATAAAAAATATAGAATTCGTTGAGGGTATTAAAATCTATCAAAATAGTGAAAAAAATTTGATAAAATTCATCTAAAAATTTTAATTGATTTTGCATTTTAAATTGTTAAATTAAAGGTAATATTTTTTTAAATATTTTTAAAATTTTCAAAGGATTTCCAAATTGTAAAAAAACTTAAAGATTTTAGAGAAAAAAAATTTATTTTTAAAAATAAAAATAAGAATTTTTTAATTGTTCATTTTTTTATATTAAAAATTAATTTTAAAAGACAATCGAAAAAAAATTTCAACAAATTTAACACAAAAAGATGATTTTTGCAGATTTCGAACAAAATATTTAGAAGTTTTAAAGGATTTTCAAAGTTGTCAAAAAAGAATCTAAAAAATGTTAAAGCATTTATTTGAATTTGCGGGATTAAAAAAATTTGAGCAGCTTAAAAAAATGTCGAAATTAATTTCAAATTGTAAAAGTTTCTTAACATTTTATAAAAATGGTATATTTTTGAAGATTTTCAAATTAAATCTTAAAGCCTTTTAAGGATTTTAAAATATTTAAAAAAAATAAAATCTGTAAGATTCCTGGAAAATTTCTAAATGATTTTTTAGCTTAAAAAATTAGTTTTAGAAGAATATTTAAAAAATGTCAAAAAATCTAAGAAGATTTTCAAAATTCTGAAAATTAATTTCAAAGATTATAAGGCTTTTTTCACGGCAGCTGCATTATTTAATAATGGTAAGAAAAGTAAAAATAATTTTAAAAATATTTAGAAGTTTAGAAGTTTAGAAAGAATTTCAAATTTTAAAGCTTTATAATAATTTTCAAATAATTCAAGATAAAAACAAATTTTTTTAGAATTGCTGGACAATTTTGTATAATTTTTTATTTAGAAATTTAATTTTTATATAAAAGTTTTAAAAAAATCGAAACATTTCAAAAGATTTCCAGAAATAGGACAATTGACAAATCTCAAAAAACAAAATGTTTGACACTGTAAAATTTACGAAAAAAGGAAATATTCAAAATAAAATATTACTGATTAGTATAAAATTTGCTTGACAATATATAATATTATCAAATTATAAAATTCCCGATTCTAACCCATTAAGCATTGTTTGAATAATAAATACATAGTAAAATAAAAAATATGTTAATGAAATAAAAGTAGTTAATTTGATTAATTATTTAAGAAATTTTGAATAGGTTAGATTCGGAAATTTTATAATTAGGGAATTGTTTTATGTTGGTAACCTTACAATGCTAGATATTTCATAGTAACTAAATAATAATAATTTTTAGAATAATTTAAAGATAATTAAAAAGTATTTAATTTCTGAAGAATTTAACAATATTATTAAACTTGAAATATTTTCTAAAATTTATAAAATATTTTTTTATGTCTTGCAAACTTCCAAATGTTCTGACTCGATATAATTTTTTTAATTTGGTAAAATTCTGTTAGAGAAAAAAATTATCTTCAAAATTTTCTAGATTCTTTTTCGACGTATCTGAAATCTTCAAAAAAAATTCTGAATTTTTTCAAGAATATTAAAAATGTTATATCTATACAACCTTAGAAAGAACTGATCATACTTTCCACTAAGCAAATCCCGAAAAAAATATTTTTTGATATTTAAAAAAATTCTTACTTGACAAAAGAAAAAATCGTCTAATCAAACTTTGAATATTTTTCAATTTCCTTTTTGTCTAAAATATACTTTTATGTTAATTTTCTTTTAATTTATTAATATTTTGCCATATACACCATTATTTATCCAAAGAATTTGACGCCTCCATTCCATACCGCTCCCTGTCGCGTTTAGACGGTGTACCGCGCCACATCGCTGTACACCGCCCAAAAAATACGTGAATTGGTACACCGCCTAAACGCGACATTTGCTGTACACCGCCCAAGAGACACGTGGAGCGGTACACCGCCTAAACATGACTTGGGCGGTTTGTAATGGAGGCGTTGAATTATAATTGAGTTTAGGGCTGTATCACAAAGATTTATGTGTAATAAAATAACAAATAAAACATTTAATTTCAGGATGGTCTCAAGATTGTTTGGACACAGGATGGGAAAAAATTATCGATATGAAACCAGAAAGCGTTAATTCGAGTTCGGTTTTATACGTCGGAATGAATTCCCAAGGTCTCGTCAACACATGTTTTGAAAGGTATTTATTATTTCACAATTATAATAATTAGAGAAATAATATTTAAAATTTTTGAATATCACCTTTTTGAGTAAAATACTGTTTTCACCATAAATATAGTTTAATCTCTTAGAAGAGGAAGTATTATAAATATTCATGCGCACGTAAATGCTAGTTTCAAAACAATTTAGTTTCCAGAACTCAAATGAATATTATCACCTACTTTTCTTTTAAAATTTAAATACTAAAAGACATAAGATTTGCAACTCATAATGACACATGAACTGGAATTCCATTAATACGTGACTTGAATTTATTTCTTCCATATAAATTGCTGCATGAAATAAGTTTTGCCATAAACTTATTTAACCATGGATTTCTGAGAAATATTTTAATGATTCAGTTTTTATTTTGAAGGAATTATATTAAGCTTTAACGATTTCAAAATATGAAAAAAATGAATCTGGAAGAATTTAAGACAATTTTTTATTATTGTAGGATTTAAAAAAGATTGTACAAAGACTATAAATTATTTCAAAAGATATTTCAAAGTCTAATTAGTTTTGGGGATGACTGAAAAATCCTGAAAAATAAAATTCCCGAACACTTTATAATATTGTCGAATTAGCTAATTCCCGAATAATAAACTTAAAAAATTGGTTTCAATAAATATTATTTATTGAAAATACAATAATTAAATGCTTCTTTCAAAGAAAAAATGTGCTTAACTTTGAAAATCTTTTGTTATTGAATGCCCTTAAAATAAAAATAATTGTATAAAAAATAAATTTAAAAACTAATAAGCATTCGAACGAAAATATAAATTCCTCCCTTAAATTTTCTACGAAACTATAACCTTTTCTAAACTTTGCAGGATTCAATTCAGCACTAATTTATTTTAAAGTTTCTTTTTATTGTTGTCCTTTTAATTAAAAAATCGATTTTTGAGAACGCTTTCTGTAATTTATTAAAAATACTATTCACAATTTCAAACAAAATATTCCATCTATAAATATATTTTTTTCAACTACTGCTATTTTATATTTAATTTTAAGCAATAATATTAGAAAATTTGTAGCAATAAGAAATTTGTTTCTTTAATGCGAATATTTGGTTTTGTATTTTTAATAAATAAATAATATTTATTTAAAAAAATTTATTTGTTTTAATTCGGCAATTTTATAATTCGAGAATTTTATTTTTTGGCCATTTTAAAATTTGGGATTTTTATATTTCGACAATTTTATAATTTCGGAAATTTTTTATTATTCCCGAATTCACAATTTAGGAATTTTACATTTTGTTGAGAATTTCTTTTCAGCAATTAATTTTCTTAATTGAAGATGTATTTAATGCAGTTAAACATTCCACCATTTTTGTTTAAAATTTATCTATTTGTTTAAACATTAATATTTTAACTGAAAATTAAACTTTAATTTTTGGTTGCAAATTTCTATTTTTTTAGCTAAAAATCTATATTTTTTGTTTAAAATGCAATAAATTTTCAGGTTGAAAATTTAATTATTCTATACTTTATTACAAATTTATATTTTTAATCGAAAACTCGTATATTTTGTTAAATATTTACCTTTTTCTTAGAAAATTAATCTCCTTGGTTGAAATTCCTGTTTTTGGTTCAAAATTCCACTATTCCAGTTTAATATTCATCACTTTATTGAAAAATGTTTCTTTTAGTTTAAAATTGGACCTATTTAGTTGCAAGATAATCTTTTTTATTGCAACATAATTTTTTGATTCAAGATTCATAATTTTAATTAAAAATTGAACTATCTTAGTTCACATTTGAATTATTTTGTTGATTTTTTTGCTTTTAATTTTCTTAACTGAAAATCTAACTATTCCAGTTGAATATTCAATCATTTTTATTATAATCACACATTCCAGTTGAAGATTTTGCAGCTTAATTGAAGATTCATCACTTTAGTTAAACATTTAACCATTTTTGCAAATAACTTTTTTTATTATTTGAAATGATTTTTTTGGTTGGAAACTTAATTATCACATATATGGTTAAAAATGTATCTGCTGTAGTAAAAAATTGATGTATTTTGTTCAACATTTTTTTTATTTAGTTAGAAAATCAATCTTCTTTGTTGAAAATTGATCTTTCTGGTTGAAAATTTAACTGCTTGTTTGAAAGTTAAACTTTTTAGTTGATACATCTTTTTTGTTTAAATCTAAACATTTTGTGACAAATTTTATCTTTTTTTTTTAAATTCAACTATTACAGTTAAAGATCACTTTCGTCGAAAATTTAAATATTTTGTAGAAAAATTCTTTTTTATTATTCAAAATCAATTTTTTGGTTAAACATTTAATTATTTCATATTTTGCGAAAAAATTATCTTTTTCAGTTACGATTTTATTTATTTTGTTGAATGTTTGTCTTTTTTATAGAAAATTAATCTTCTTCATTATAAACTTAACTAATACAGTTTAATATTCCATTATATTAGTAAGAAATTTTTCTCTTTGGTCGAAAAATATCTTTTTAATTTAAATTTAACTGTTTCAGTTAAAAATTAATTATTTTAGTTAAAAATTCATCACTTTGGTTAAAAATTCAACTATTTGGTTGAAAAATTACAAATGAAAAAATCTTGAGATACCTGGAAATATGTTGGAAACATTTTTCCAGGATTTAAGAAGTCATCCCGTTTATTAAAATTCAAATATTTAAAAAAAAAGAATTAGTAAGAAGCGACAGTAAGAATAAATTCAATTAAACAAAAATTATTGCAGGTTTGAAACTTTTTTCGTTTTAAATTATGTTTTTCCTTTTACAAGATATCACTGATCAGTGTGGCGATTTGGCGGACGATTTTAAAACAAATGATGAATTTTCAACTGAAATAGTTGAATTTTTAACAACAGAAAATTAATTTTTACCAGAAAGGATAAATTCTCCAACAAAATCTGAAGAATTAAACTTTTAGCCAAAAAATGAACACTCATATTTCAACCATATATAGTAATAAATTTTTAATAAAAATAATTAATCTTCAACCAAAAAAGTTAATTTGTAAGAAAATAGATTAACTGTCCACCAAATATTTTTATTGCCAACCTAGAAGATTCTACCAAAAAATGAAAAACACAACTTTTGAACCAAATTGTTGAATTTTGAACAAGAAAAGATTAATTTTTAACCAAAAATGAACATTTAAATTTTCAGTTGAAGGAATTAATTTTTAACAGAAAGATTTCTTTTCTACAAAAGAAGGCGAAATTTTTACAAAGTACATAAATTTTAAAACAAATAGTTTAATTTCTAAACAAAAATTACCCATTTTTAACCAAAGAGTTGAATTTTCAACAAAAAATACACATTTTCAACCAAAAATAAAATAGTCAAATTTTCTGATAAAAATCTAATTCTGGTTCAAGAAAAAATGGATTTTCAGAAACATATTCCAATTTTCTATTGAAATAGTTGTATTTTTAGTTTAAAAAATTGATTTACAACAAAGTAGTTACATTTTCAACCAGGGATGGATTTTCTATTTAAATGATGAATCTTCAACTGAAAAAATAAATTTTAGCAAAAGAGTTAAACTTTTAACCAAATAGTTGAATTTTGAACTGAAGAAAGATCAATTCGCAATGAAAAATGTAACCAAATTTGCTATTATAATTCAATATTATTTCTTCTTGGAAATACTACTTCTACTTTAAAAACTACTTGAAGTGCTTTATTTTCAAAAATTTTTAAGAGGGAACTTGCAAATTGTGAAAAATTGTGACTTGAAACAGGGATTCTATTAAATTTCTTTTTTCTAGACAATCCTCCTTCCATGTCAAAAATTCACTGTTCCAAGTCAGAATAAATTAAGAGTTTTTAAATTCGAAAAGTGATTGATTTGTATATGTTTGAAATGTCATCAATTAAATTATCAAACTTAAGTCAGTAAAAAAATCTCAAGAGAAAAAAGTTGCAAAAGATTTTTCTTATGATAAAAAATAACAAAAAATTCAATAATAAAGTATGATTATTTAGAGTAAGCTGAGATAATCTGAAAAAACTCCGACTGTAGATAAAGTAGAAATCACTTTTCTAAATTGACAAGAAAGTTTAAAATAATGAAAACTTGAATTTTTCTGTTATCAGAAGTTAACTCCCGATTTTAAATTAAATATCGGGTCGTTTTCCGATTTATTGACCACAAGTAAAGCTCACAGTATTTTCCCGGTTTCCCAGTCAAGTCACCATCCTGCTGATCATATCAATCCAATTATTAAAATCGTGGAAAACTTCTTTTTCCTCCAGACCTGATCTTTGGATCAAAGATTGAAAACAAGAAACAGTTTAAAAAGCATGAATCTATCGAAGTTGACATCACCTCTTATCTTTCATATGAATATTGCATATATTATTTATACACTATTAATATCTGTTCATGCAGTAAACACAGTGAAAATCTTCTTAGTTGACTGATAATTATTAATAGAAATCAAATGTTTGTTTTTTAAAGGAAATTAACATTGAATAATTGTTTTGTTACAGGTGTAAAAATACAAATTGCAATGCATTCGTCATAGACGCCGCAAGAAGTGGTTGTTTCAGTGTTCAGCCAGACGGTGATGATCTCGTGCCGGAACCTAATGTCACTTTTTATCATAAAATCTGCATAAAAGGTATCACTCTTTTTTTTTCTTTTTTTTTCCTTTTAAGGTATTTCTGGTTATCTGATAGGACGATAACTGTCTGGGCATTGAACGTTCTCATAATTATTCTCACTTGGGCCTAAGACAATAGCCAACTAATTGCCAATCAACGGAAGAGGTCTAGATTGAGTCGCGATAGCTGCTAATGTCAAGAAACAAAGAATTGCTACTCTTTCGAGCAAGGCGGGATCCTTAGTATTGTCGTCTTTCAAATCAAATTTTTAATTGAATTTTTTCGGTGAAAAAAGATCCTTACCCTTCGCTCCGCTGAGAATCGAAACCAGGTCCTTCGATTTCGGGTAGGGTGCTCTATCCACTAAGCTACTGTCCTGCAAACACATTCTGTAACTGTTTCAGATGAAAAAAGGAACTGTGTTCTATAACAGTTGTTACAAGATGGTGAAAGTACTGTTCTAGAACAAAAAGGCAACAGAGTTCTAGAACATTGTGACAAAATTGTGACAGAACTGTTCTCGAACTATGTGACAGCACTGTTCTGTAACAGTTGCTACAGAATTGTTCTAGAACACACTAATCACAGACGCTCTATAATATTTATTTCAAGTTTATTCTAGAACTGTGCCGTAACAGTGTTATATCGAATTTCTAGAACCCTGTTAGAAGTATGTTCTAGAACAAATAAGGAACAAAGATTAGTTCGCTAATACTATGGTCGAGCTGACCCTTGCGAATATTCCTAATATGGATATCTCGGACGTATAATTTTTTTTAGTCAGGACTGCGTACGCGCTATCCCAGATCAAAATATATCCATTGGGATTTCACAATTTCCGCCTCGAAGGATAATCCGACGGGTTAACCCTGGAATAAGCCGGGACATAAATGGGATCAAATCGAATATCCCGGGATATCCTATTGCTGTGAGGGGTACATAACACTGTTCCATATTTGATAAAAGACAATTCTAGAACTGTTATAGAATTGTTGTAGAACTGTCATAGAACTGTCCTAGATTTTTTACAATGCAGCGTACCAAAGTTCTATAGCATTGTTACAGATCGGTTGTCACAGCGTTCTAGATCTGTTGAAGACTTGTTATACAACATTTGTAATTGAGTTCTATAATTGTTCTAGAAATATTACAGATCGATAGTCGCAGAGTTCTAGAACTGTTACAGATCTGTTCTGTAACCATGTTTGCTAGGTGGAGAGATCGACAGAAGAACCTTTTTTTCTCAAACATGTCAATTGGCAAGGTTTTCCCTAAAAATCTCTGAAAATATAAACTATAGAAACTCCGTATTATTATCGGGATGGTAAATGATCGATAAGATGAGATACTTATCACATTACGTAAAAATAGATATCTATATTATCGATCTAAGATAAAGAAAACTTCAGAGAAAACCTTGCCATTTGTCATGTCCGTGAAAAAAGATTCTTGTTTCGATCTCTCCAGTAGCTTAGTGGGTAGAGCTCCCGAACGGCAAACTGAAGACCTGGGTTCGATTCCAAGCGGAGTGAAGGGGAGTGAAGGGGAGGGATCTTTTTTCACGGATAAAATTTAATTTCAAAATTTTAGAAATATGAAAAATTCTGAATGTGAGGGGTATCTTAGATCGATATTGTAGATATCTATTTTTACGTAATTTGATAAGAATCTCATATTATTGGTCATTTGCAACCCCGGTGATACTACAGATTTCCTATATCTTATGTCTATGACACTTTAGAGAAAAACATTGTCATTTGGCAATTGTAGAAGAGAAACGCTAACATAAGATAACAAAAATAGTTTTGAATTTGAGGTATTTTTTCAAACCTAATAATATTTGTTTAAAATAACGCATTTCAGGTGAAAAATATTAACATAACCTGACATTGATAAAAAATTGAAACTCTTCTTTAAAATCTAGATCCATTTCCGGTACAATTACTCTGATTGATAACCTGAAGAATAATGAAAAAAAAATGTAAATTTTTTAAAAATTAAAAATACTAATTTTCGACGAAAAACATTAAGATCCCAACATAACAAAAACTTGCAAAAGATTGTAATCCCGTTTTAAGCCTAATGACTTTTGTGTGAAATAAGCAATTTTCAGAGAAAACATCTTACAATTTATTTATCAATATTTTAGATGATAGCCGCTAGCCTATCCTACAATATTTTACAAAAAATGTTATCCTTCTTTATGATCTTATGAGTTTTTACTTAAAGTCCCGACTTTTGGTGTAAAACGCCACCATTACCTAAGATTGGTCAAAAGTTGTAAATCTTTTTTAAAATATAACTATTTTTATTTAGAATACCAATTTTCTAAAAAAAAAAACCGAACTGGATCCAGAATTGTAGATTTCATTAAAAAAAACGAACACTTATACAATCAAAACATTTTCGAGCATGTCAATTTTATTATTTTAAACAAAAATCATCAGTCAATTTATTTTTAATACGTATAATTTTACTTTATACTGTTAAGTATATGTTTGAAAAATTATTTAAACAATGTATTATTTCTTATAGAAATTTTCTCTCAGAATAAATGTAGAAATTCGCAGTTTTTTCTGAAGCTGTCAAAATTCCAAATTTTCAGTTGTAACCAGGAAATCATTAATTAAAGTTTTAAAAAATTTTGTTTAAACCATTTTTAATTGTTTATACCCATCTTCTTTAGAAAATTGCGTTTTTCCTGATATTTCCAATTTTTCGTCAACTTTATACTAAGAGCGAGGTAAAAATTAATCAAATTTAATAAACATAATTTAAACAGTTTATTGTTATTTATAACTATCTTCTCTTAGATAAATGCTAAAAAATTGCAATTTTTCTGCAATTTTTAACTTTTTTTTTAACTTTTTCCTCAGAAATAAATAATACTGAATGCTAAATAATAAATTTGTTGTTTAAACAATTCATTCTTGCTTATAACAATATTGTTTTAGCGTATTTCTAAAAAGTTGCAGTTTTTCTGAAACTTATCACTTCACTTTAGCTCTTTAGTTCTCAACAAATAATGAATAAACATCAAAAAGCATAATTTTGTTAAACAATCTCTGTCTTTTTTTTCTTTTTTTTTTTTGCTGCAAGAAAAATTTCATTATCTTTGAAAACTTTAATTATATATTTCGTCGCTTTAACAAAAAAATTAAAAACAGGTTGAAAACTTGATGAAAAAATGCGACTTTCTGCAGTAAGTCAAGAAAAAAATTGCCAAAAACAACCACAAATAGTTTGAACAGTTATGTTTGTATACTTTAATTAAATATTAATTTACTTAAAGTAAGAAGTTAAAAAAGGTTATGAATTTCAACAACAAAGAACTGCAACTTTGTAGCATTATTCTAAAACAGTGTTTTTATAAATTATAATTCATTGTTTAACTAATTTAAAAAAAATTTTAAATAATTATTTCCTCGCTCTAGCTAAAAAGTCGAAAAATTCAGAAGAAACTGCGATCTCTGCCTCTAGTCTAAGCGAAAATTTCTTTTATCAATAATAAATTGTTTAAATAATTTGTTTAAATATTTTATTATCAACATAATGTAATAGTATGTGCATTAAAAACCAATTTTACCAAAAGCAACACCAAACAAATAATAAATAACGCGAAAAAATCGCAAACCCACTTTTGCATCTATGGGGGTTTTTCGGGACCCTATAAAATGGACTTATGGGGAGGAAATTTAAAAAGTCGTTTTTTCTTTGTATTCTGTATCTAGTTGCGAAGAGAAATGTTGCCGAAAAACTCGATATGCCTAATATTGTCGATTCTGTAAAAAATTTACAAAACCATCTTTTTATGGGAAATGCATTTTAAACTTCATGGGAGTTGCGAAGCCCTATATATCTATCTATTTCCAACTAAAATTTACTTGCGAAAAATTTGGGATTGAGAGTATACAAATTTCTTTAAATAATCTAGGTAATACAAATTAAAGTTAATTGAGAAGAATTCAGAGAAATTCAGAAGACCTTAAGGAAATTTCGATGAATTTAAGTGAATTCAGAGGAAGCCAAGTGAAATAAACAGAATCAAAACATTTAAAAGAAATTCCAATATTTGAAGTCAGTTCAGAATAACTCAAGCGAATTCAGATGAAATCAAGAAAATTCAAATTAGTTCAAAAGAACCCAACGAACTTAAAATTAAAAGTGGATTCAAAATAATTCAAGGGAATTCAGAAGAATTTAGGTGAACTAGAAATAATTGAAGCAAATAAAAAATAATTCAATCAATTTAGAGAGAATTCAAATCAATTCAGACGAACTGCAGAAATTAAAAAAAAATCCTTTTTTCAATCAAATAACAATTTTTTATTAAATTCAAGTAAATTATGAAGAGTTCAAAGAATGAACAAAAATTCAATTGAAATTCAAAAGAATTCAAGGGAATTATAAAATAAATTTGACAAATTTTTTTTAATTTCTTTAAAATTTAGGTGAATTTACGAGGACCTAATGGATTGAACCAAATTTGATTGAATCAAGAAAAATGGAAAAAAATTCAAAATAATTTAAGTAAATTTGATTTAGAATAATTAAAGAAATTACCATTAATTCTAGTAAATTTAATTCTAAAAAATTGAGGACATTCAAGAGGATTCAAGTGGATTTAAAAGAATTGAAGAATATTCAAATAATTGAATCAAATTAAATAGAATATAAAGGCTTTAGAATTTTTTTAATTCACTTGAATTTTTTTAAATCTTGTATATTTATTTGGATCCTTTGGTCATAACTCATAACTCGAAACTCCCTATTTATAACTCATGAGATCATAACTGGAAGCTCCTCAGTCATAAATCATAAAATTATAACTCATGAATCATAACTCATAACTCACAACTCAGAACTCATAATACACAACTCTTAACGAATAACTCACAACTTTTACTTAAATCATAACTTCTGACTCACAACTCATAACTCGAAACTCTTGACTGACCAATAATAACTCCTAACTCACACTTCCTAAATTCTAGCTCATAACTCATAACTCCTGAATTATCACTCATAACCCATAACATATAGTTTAACTAAGGCCTCACTACTAATAACTCCCAACTCACAAATCATAACTCCTAACTAACAGCTTCTAAGTATTAAATCATATCTCACAACTCATAAGTCATAACTCAGAACTCCTAAATCCAAACTCAAAACTGACAATTCACAACTTCCAACTCACAATTCCTGGCTCATTACTCATATCTCATAGTTCATACATCATATATCACAACCCCTAAGTGTTAGCTCATAACTCACAACACCTTATTTATAACCCATAACTGCTAGCTCCTAAATTTTAGCTTATAAGTCACACCTCCTAAATCATAACTCGTAGCCCCTAACTTTTAACTCATAACTCGTAACTCACAATTCACCACTTCTAACTCATAACTCACGCTTAATAAATAAAAACTCATAGATCTTAACTTCTAGATCATAACTAGTAATTTATAATTCACAACTTCTAACTCATAACTTACAGCTGAAAATTCCTTACTCATTACTAAATTATACGTCATAACTCACAATTCACAACTCATAACTCAAAACTCATAACTCGCAACTCGCAACTCGTAATTAAAAACTCATAACTGTCAACTTGCAACTCATAACTTAAAACTTATAACTCCTAAGTCACATTTCATAACTGCTAAATCCTAAATTCTAACTCATTAATCAAGACTTCTTAATCAAAATTCATATCCCATAAGTTTTTAGCTTCTAACTCTTAACTCATAACTTACAACGTACAGCTTCTAACTTGTAAATCTCAGCTGATGAGTCACAATTCCTAACCCATTCCTAACTCATATATCATAACTCACAATTGCTAACTTGCAACTCAAAATACATGAGTCTTAACTCGCTACTCACAACTCCTAAATTGCAACTCCTAAGACCTAACTCATTACTCACAACTCACAACTCTTAAGTCATAGCTCATAATTTCTAACTCATAACTCGTAACTCACAATTCACAACTTGTTTAGG
>NC_046660.1:62287212-62308525 GCF_010883055.1 Belonocnema kinseyi
AGAATGTATCACGTATTTTGTGAATGGCCCCTAACTCATAATTCACAACTTCTTACTCATAACTCACAGCTGATAATTCCTCACTGATTACTAAATCATACATCATATCTCACAATTGCTAACTCGCAACCCATAACTCAAAACTCCTAACTTACAACTTCTGAGTCCTAACTCAGAACTTACAACTCACAACTCTGAGGTCGTAGCTCATAACTGCTAGTTTCAAACATCTAACTCATAAACCACAACTCTTAAATCAAAACTCATAACTCCTAGCTTCGAGTTCCTAACTTCTAACTCAAAAATCGTAATCACAATTCACAACTTCTAACTCATCACTCATAATTCACAATTCATGGAACTCGGTGGAAGTGAGGGGGGAGAAGGTAGGGAACGTGAGCAAAAATGAGAGGGAAGAGGAAGTGAGGAGAATCCGGGGAAGTTAGGGAGGGGAAGCAGATGAAGAAGAAGTTGGTAAGGGAGGGTAAGTTGGAGAGATGAGGGCGAGTAGGGGTGTGTATGGTACAAGGGAAGGGAAGGCTTGGGAGGGGAAGGTTTGAACGACTTATTGTCATCTTAATAGGCTAAAAAATTTTTTTTTGTTATTTAGATTAATTTTTTCAATATTATCTTACAAAATAATTTATTAATAAGAAAATATTTCAATAATAAGAAGATAATGTTCAGTTCCTCAGGCATGTAAGCAATCCAGGCTCTGGCAAGTCGAACGATCGATAGGGGCAATTTTGATCGATACCAATACCGATTGGTTGTCCAAATTGATGACCAGAGGAGAATGCTATGAAACATGTTTTCAAGCAGGTGAAAATTAATTTACATTTCAAAACTAATTTAAACATTTTTTATTCAAGTCACAAATTTCAAAAGTAAAGAAGAATAAAAAGTTTTTCTGAAATATGTAGGTACTATTTTTATTTTATTTTTTTATTTGAATTTAAATTTTAGGAGAACGGTGTAAATCGGCCCAATTTCGAACTAGTCGCGACCTCGCAATAGGAGATACAGTAGGAAAATGTTCTCTTTCGTCTCTTGAAAGGGGAATTAGGCCCCAAGCTTATAGGGCCTCCTGGTACAGAGATGAGTATCTTCAAAGTCAGTGCCATAATATTTGTGAGTATTTTAAATTATTTAAGATGACTTAAGTATTAATTAATTATTTTATTTTTCATAAAATCTCTTTTGTTTATTTTTTAGCTAAAGTTGATTATTGCTCCTATGCTGAGTATCGTAATCTATCCTTACCTCTCTCCGACTTTAAAGTACCAGATCTCGATATTAAACAAGTAAGATATATAACTAAACATCTGTGTTTATTATTAATCTGATTTTTTAATTTATGATTTTTTAATGTACTAGCGTCATCAGAGAATTCAAAATTTGATTTGAGGGGTAAAACAATTAATAACACACTGTAAAAATTAGGATAAATATTTAGTTTTAAGTTTATTTTTTTATTTCTTTCTACTGTTAGGTAAATATTATTTCCCTAAGATTCTTGAAAAACTTGTAAAATATTTTTGGACATTTCAGATATGTGAAATCAAAATTTTAACAAAAAAGTCAGTTTCAAACCATATAATTTAATTTTAAAACAAACGCCTGAATTTTTTACCAAAAATATCAATTTTTAACCAACGAGATAAATTTTCAACTAAAAAAATCAATTTTCAATCGAAAGAAGAGTTTTCAACAAAGTAGTTTAACTTGCAATCAACAAGATGAATTTTTAACTGAAATTATGAAACTTAACTGGAATAGTTCAATTTTCAGTTTAAAAAATAATAATTTTTCCAAAAAAAGAGATGAATCAATTTCAAATAAAATTATGAATCTTCAACAACAAAATAATTTTTAACAAAATAGTTAAATTTTTACCAAAAAGCTGAATTCTTAGACATACCTGTAATAGCAAATATTTCAATTCAAAATGATTTTAATTACATCATTAACAGTTTTATGTATCAAAAAACAACGAATTTTCGAATAGTTGAATCTTTAACCATAACCAATTACTTTTTAACCAAACAGTTGTAATTTCATCTAAAAAAGGTAACATTTCTAAAAAAAAATAGATGAATTTTTTAACACTTTTTAAACTGACTTATTTATGATAGTTTTTCAAAACTTTAAAATGTCTTTCACAATGGTTCGACATTTACTAATGTTTTTTAAACATCTTTCAAATTAGAAACAATTGACTAAAAATTACTTCAAATTCGTTTAGACATGTTTAGAAATCTTTTGAAATGTTTTAAAAACCTTATGAATTGTTTCTTAAAATTCATTTTACACGATAAAAAAAATTTTCAGATTTTTTACGAATCTTAATAAAATTCTGCATTTCCTTTGAATCTTTAAAAATTCTTAAAAAGTTTTTTTTCTAAATCTTTTCAATGAATCTGAAACAATCGGTACATTTTTATGTACCGATTGTTTCAGATTCATTGAAATCTTCTCAAGATTTAAATAATTTTCTTATATTTCAAAACCTTTTCTTTTCTTTTAAATATCTTTTGAAATAATTTAAAATATCCCTAAAGATTTTTTAAATCCTGAAAAATTACAGAAATTGTGTTGAGAGGTCTTCAGAAATAAAGTGATTTGTTAAGTTTGAAATCCCCTTTTCCAGCTTTCCCAGACATCCAATCACTCCCAAGTGTCAAATTTTCCTATATAGCATTCCCCAGCTTAGAAAATGATCTCTAAGTGTCAAATCCCAGTCCTAAAAATAAATAATATGTGTAAAAACCTTCTCCCAAGCATTTTCCAGCTTTCCTCTTCCGGAAAAATGATCTCTGAGTGCCCCAATCCAGCTCTTCCCAGCAGGAAGAATCACCCCCAAGTGCTAAATCTCCCAGCTCGTCTCTTAGTACCGAAAATCACCTCTAAGTGTAAAATTTCCTTGTCCAGACCTCCCCAGCCTTAAAAATCACCCCTAAGTGTCAAATCTCCTTTTTCAGCTCTTCCCAGCCACACAAATTACCTATGAGTGTAAAATTTCCCTGTCCAGCTCTCGTTGACCTCAAAACTAAACTCTATGTTAAAATCCCTCTGGTGATCTCGTCACAGCCCTAAAAATCACCCCTAAGTGTAAAATCATTTTTTACATCTCTTCGCAGCTCCAAAAATCACCTCTAAGTGTGAGAATCTCCTTTTCCAATTTTCCCAGTCCCAAAAATCACCTCTAAATGTAAAATCTTTGCGCACTCTTCCTAGTCCCAAAAACTACCCCTAAGTGTCAAATTCACTTATCTAGCAATCTCTAGTCCAAAAATCACCCCTGAGTGTCAAATCACTTTGTACAGCTTTTCCCAGCCGCGAAAATTACCTCTAAGTGTAAAATCCTTTCCCCATATTTCCCAGCCCAAAAAATCACCCCCAAGTGTCAAATCTCCCTTCTCAGCTCTTTTCATCGCCAAAAATCACCCCAAGTGTAAATAATGCCTTTTTCAGCTCTTCCCAGCCCCAAAAATCACCTCTAAGTGTAAAATCTCTGTGCAGCTCTTCCCAGTCCTAAAAATCATCCCTAAATATAAAATCCTTCCCCTTAACTCTCCGTAGCCCCAAAAATCACCCATAAGTGTGAAATCCTGTTTCCAAGCTCCCTCTAGCCCCAATATTTCCCATAGGGGTAAAATCACCTGTTCCAGCTATCCCTAGTCCCAAAAATTACCTCTAAGTGTTTAGCCCCCTTTTTCAGCTTTCCCTAGCCCCAAGAAATCCCAACTTTCCTAGTCCCAAAAATCACCCCCACGTGTCAAATCTTTCTGTTCAGCTCTTTCCAGTCCTAAAAATCATCCCTAAGTATAAAATCCTTTTCCCAAGCTTTCTCCAGCCCCAAAAATCACCCCTGAATTTAAAATCCTGTTAACAAGCTCTCCCTAGCCCCAAAAATGACCTCTAGGTGTTCAAACCCCTTTTCCAGCTTTCCTCAACCCCAAAAATAACCTATAAGTTTTAAGTGCATCTGTCGAACTCTTCCCAGACCCAAGAACCAGCCCTAAGTGTCAAATTTCCATGCTCTTCTCTTAGTCCCGAAAATCACCCCCAAGTGTCAAATTTCCCTATTCAGTTCTGCCCAGCATCAAAAATTACTCTCTCTCCAGCACTTATCACTCCCAAAAATCACCTCTATGTGTGAAATCACTTTTTAAAGCTCTCTCCAGAACCGAAAATCACCCCTGAGTATGAAATCACTTTGTACAGCTTTCTCTAACCCCAAAAATCATCTCTTAGTGTAAGATCCCCTTCTCCAGTTTTCCCAAAAAAACCCCAAAAGTCAAATTTCCCTCTTCGGCTCACCCCAGCACCAAAAATCGGCTAAAGTGTAAAAATTCCTTGTTCAGCTCTTCCCAGCTCCAAAAATCACCCTTAAGTGTAAAATCACCTTTCCCAGCCCAAAAAATCACCCCCAAGTTTCAAATATCCCTGTTCCGCTCAGTCCAGCACTAAAAGGGCCTTAAGTGTAAAAATTCCCTGTTCAGCTCTGCCCAGCCCCAAAAATCACCCCCGAGTGTAAAATCACTTTGTACAGCTTTCCCTAACCCGAAAAATCACCTCTATATGAGAAATCCTTTTCTCCAGATTTTCCGTGTCTAATTCTCCTCAGTCGTAAAAATTCTACTAAGTTTAAAATCCTCGTGTCCAGCTTTCCAGCAGACGTTTTTTTTAATAGTATAAAAAAACTTCCAAACCGACGTGTCGTCTGTAAAAACTGACTGCTCTAAGCCATTGCCGTTTTGGACTTTTGTGAAAATACGGCATGGCATAAAGAACATATTTTTATAGAATTTAAAAAAAGCTTTTTATACGATTAAGGGAATATGAAATTTAAAAAAATATATTTTGTTCGAAGAAATGTATCTGAACTAAGTTTGATTACTTGGATTCTTTGTTATGCTTCTTACACCAAGCACATTACCTCTTCGAATTTAAAAGTGCTAGGCACATCCGACCCATTCATTATTTTTAATAATTAGATCTAATTTTTTCTTTTTAAATGTTTTAAATTTAAATAACTAATTAATAGAGTTTTCTTTATTTAGTGTGAAGAAAGATGTGACCAGAGCAATGACGGCTTCATGTGCAGAAGTTACACCATGATTACTGATCCAAAAACTAATCGAGCAGTATGTCTTTTACAATCTGAAGATACTGTCAGTGCTGGAGCCAGTTCTTTAGTCAGCACACCTGGTGCAATTTATAAAGAACGAGAACCTTGTCTTGACTGTGAGTTCATTTTTATTTCATTTTTCGAGAACTTGATTCTTAATTTTATCTTTATTTTGGGGTCCTTCAAAGAGAGTAGGACGTTTAGGCGCGTAGGATGTTTCGGCGCGGGAAGTTTACTCGCTGGATGTTTAGGTGCGTGATGTTTAATCGAGGGACGTTTAGGTGAGGGATGCCAGGGCACAAGGTGTTCAGGCACGAGCGCGAGAGGTTTAGGTGCTAGAAGTTTAGGCGCGGTACATTTAGGCTCAAGATGGTTAGGCGCCAGGACATTTAGCCGCTAGGACTTTTAGGCGCACGACTGTTTCGTCAACCGGATTGTCAGGTACCAAGCCGTTTAATTTGTAGTATTTATTGCATTTGAAATTATTGCAATATGCAAAATATGTGTTCTGAAAACTTTATTCACAATCAATAAATAAGTCTGCGTGACAAGAATAGCGAGAGAGGTTGGGAAACGTATATCGAGATTGTTTCTTTAGAAAATTAAAAGTGACAAAATAATTAATTATATCGATAGTTTTTTAAACATAAATAGTTAAATGAGTAATACGGTCTTTAAATTTCGATTCTTAATAATTTACTAAAAATTGTATAAGAAATTTAACAACCTGTTGTGACCTAATCCTCATCTTTTAGTCGGCAATTAGAAGAAACAAAAGCTACAGTGACGTATTTTTAATTGTAAATTTAGTAATTTATATTCTACAGCGCAATAAGATAGTATTGGTTTTATTTACATCGTTTCAGACAGAAACTCGCCATGTACGCTGATAAAAACCCAACTCATGCTTCAATTAAGCAAAAAATTAGGCTAAATTAATATTATGGGCTATACTAATACTTCAACTTTAAAAACTATGGATATCTTGAACTCAAAATATATGCAGGAATGTACCGTTTTGCTGACCTGGCGGCTAAACTTCCTGTCGGTTAAATATCCTGCGCCAAAAGGTCCAACGCCTAAGCTTCGCAGCGCATAAATTTCCGGTACCTAAACGTCCCGCGCCTGAAAATCCAGCGCGTAGACGTCGCAGCGCCTAAGTGTCCAGTGCCTAAACATCTCACTCCCAGACTTCGCTCTCGCGCATAAATAACAGCGTTCAAACAGTCGCGCTTGAACGGCGCGGCGGCGCCTGAACATCACGGAACTCCGGTCAAAAACTACGTCAGACTGCCAGGGGGGATAACAGGTTTTATGATGGTTTGTGACATACAGGGTCATTATATAATTCAAAATTAAAAAAAAAAATTAAAAGGCACTAAAGACGGTTCGTCAGCTTCTAAGAGTTTATGTTTATCACTTTTTTAGGAAGTATTTTATTATACCCCTTTTTTTAAAGTATTCTTTGTTTTCCCCTTATAATATTATTGGTCCAGATTTCATCTTTTTTGCTTTCAAATTCCATTATTTGATTGAAGATTTAACTATTTTGTTGAAATTTTTGTTTTTAATTCAGTCTTTTTATCTCAAAATGTATAACTATTCTATTTTTTGTTAATAATCACTAGTTTTTTGTTTGGTCATTAATAGGTTTTAGTTGAGAATTCGACTTTGTATTATTGCATTATTGATTAAAACTTGATCAACAGTTAACTATGCCATTATTGGTTGATAATTTATCGCTTTTAATTGAGAATTCAACAATTTGATTGGAAATGTATCTGTAACATTTTCTTTGTTAAATGCAAAATACTTCTAAACTGAAAATTTAACTCCTGTTAAGAAATCAATTTCTCAAACTCAATGTTTAAAGATTCAGCATTTTAGTTGGAAATTCCAGGCTATTTTATTTAAAATTTACTTATTTTGTTGCAAATTCAACTATTTTTTTAAACATCCGTCTAGTTATAGAAAACTCGTCGTTTTGGGTTTGTAATTCAACTATCTTCTAAAAAGGTCACCTTCATGGCTTGAAAATTCAACTACTTTGTTGAAAATGTAACTGTTTTTTCTTGAAGTTTATTCTTGTTTGTTTAAAAATTCGATCATTTGGTTGAAAAATCGTCTTTATAGGGTAAAAATTCAACTATTTGGTTAAAAATAAAACTATTTTGGTAAAAGTTTTTTTTTTATTCGAAAATAAAACTATATTTTCTTTAAATCGTCTCTTTGGATTAAAACTATTTGTTTGTAAATACCACGTTTAGGTCTAAAAGTACATTTTTTTGTTTGTTGAAAATTCGACTCTTTTGTTGAAAAATTATCTTTCTTATTTGAAAATTCGTCTTTTCGCCTTCAAAAGTTATATTTTTCTTAAACATTCAACTTTTTAATTCTCAAACTAAACCTTTTCATTGATAATTTGATTTTAAAGGGGGGGGGGGGTGTTCGTATTTGTGACTTCACCCTGTGTTCAAGCGTGACGTAGTTCTTCACCGGCCCCTTAGAACAAAAATCTTATTCACAATTTAAATTATTTTTCGCAAGGGCATGCATCAGATACTAATACCTACATTACCAACGTCATTTTTTCAATTACCTCATGTCCTAACGAAATGAGATATTGAGTTGAAAATTGCAAAAATTAACTAAAAGGCATAATTGTAATTTAAAAAATAAATGTTATAATTATAAATATTTAAATCCAGATAAACATTTCTTATTACCTATTACTTGATTTTTTGAACTTTGAACTCGATATCTTATTTAGTGTGGGTGGGAAGTTATACAAAAAAATTGTCGGTAATGTAGAAATTTGCAACTGACATATGCCCTCAAATTAACTAATAACTTTGACTGTTTTAGTGAAAGTGAGATGTACCAATTCGAGTATGATTGTCGAATTGGGTACATCTGAGCCTTTTCATGGAAGAATTTATGCCAGCGGATTCAGTGACAGTTGCGGTATTCAAGGGAATGGAAACAATATGACAAAACTCAGTTTGTCAATACCAAAAATGAATGAATTGATTACCAGCAATATGAACTGTGGTCTCGCACCCGCATTTTCAATTGATAGTGACAATCAGTATGCAGAAATTTTGATTAATTTGAATTTAAGGGCATATATTAGGTGAAAAAACCTACATTACCGACACTTCTTTATGATAAAGTCACATCCACAGGAAAAGAGATTTCAAATTCAAAGTTTGGGAAATTAAATAAAAGAATCTAATAAAGGTTAATCCGTTCTTTGATGGTTATTATTAGCAAACAGTTTCATGTCAGTAATGTAGGTTTTTTCACCTGATACTTGACCTCATTTAAAAAAATGTTATACTAAAATAAAAATTATTAAAAATATTTAGAACTCATGCCGTGGTTTGGTCCACCATTATCGTACAATTCAACCCCATAATTCAAAGACAAGGTGATCAGGCCGTAAGAGTTGGTTGTTCACTAGATGATGGTACAATGCCTGAACCGAGAAATATTTCTGTTCATTCTAGTTTCACATTTCTAGATCCAAAGTATGTTTCTGAAATTCTTCATTCATATTTATGCCCAAGTAATATGTATCCGATTTCTACTTTACCGACCTGAAGGAACGCTTTTATTGTCCTAATTTTCTAGAACAACAAAAAATGTCGGTAAGGAAGGAATCGGATGAGTATTACATGACCTACGGCTATAAGTATGTAATAAAAATAATAATCCTATCCTTCTCTATTTTAGTGCAGGTATACCACCAATAATATCAACAGTGGTTAACACTTCATCGCAGACGCCTACTGTTAGAATGAAAATTTTAGATGAATTTTTGAGGGAAGCGAGAGTAACTAAGTTGGGACAAAAACTTATACTCAAAATCGAAATCCAACCCTCTAATGGTAACCAATATATAATTTTATAATTTATTACGGGCATTTATCCTGTGCAAATACCTGCATTACCGATATTTTTTCAAAAAAAGATTTAAATTCAAGCTTGAATTAAATCTAGGGAAAGTGTTATTGGTTTGTTTTCAAGGTTATATAAATATAATTTAACCGAGATACTGTTTTTTTTTTTTTTAAATTGTGTCAGCTTACAAAATATTCAATTTCAGAACTTTGGAAGTAATTTAAAAATCGTTTGTAAATTTCTAGAATTCCTAAATATGATTTGAACTATTTTCCCTTATTCATCGGCAATATTTTAAACGGTCAGGAAGCTTGTTATTCCAGAATTTTTTAATTTCAGAATTTTAAATTATCGGCGATTTTATCATTTGAGAAAATTTTGGTATTCGTTTAAAACCTACTAAACCTACAAAACCTTCTAAATTTTATTTCGAAATCTTTAAAAATCTAAATTTAGCTATGACTTATTATAAATCTTTTCGAGTTTGTTTTAAACTAAAACCTGAAAAATTAAACCAATTGTATTATAATCTTCCAGATTCTTTTTTGATGCGTTTGTAAATCTTAAGAAGAAACATTTTTCATAATTTTGAAACATCTTAAAGTCCTTATAAAGCTTCAAAATTGGATGGAAATATTTTTTTAAATACGCATTTTATTTTAATATTTTTGATATTTTTTAAAATCTTAAACTATTATTAAACACAACTTTTAAACTTTCAATCTTTTAAAATAATTGGAATTATTCCTTTAAATAAAAAATCATTCAAATTATGATTTTCTTTTTATTATTCTGTACTATTTTAAATCTTTTCAAAAATTCTAAACCTTTAGATTATCTTTTAGAATAATTCCAATTTTTCCTAAAATTTTTAACAACTTCCGCTTTAAAATAATGTACCTTCTTTTTCGCAATTCATTTTTTAATATAGAAAATTATTTAAAAATTTCTTAGGAACCCTAACGATTTTTTATTATTTTCAAACCTAAAGAAATCCTAAAAAAGCTTTAAAGATTTACATTTTATTTAAAATTTCATAAAATCTTTTCAAAATTATTAAACTTTTGTATTATCTTTTAAAAATAGTTGAAATATTACCTAATATTTTTAACAAATAACGCTATTAGATATTCTATATTCTTTTTCGGAATTTTAGAAAATTATTGCAAATATTTTGAAATTTTTCAATTTTCTCGTAAAATTCATTTTTCAAAATGAAAAATCATTTAAAATTTTTCCAGATATCTTACGAAATTTTTTCTGTTCTCTTGAAACCTTTCAGAATTCATAAAAAGCTTTTTTTTCTTTTAGATCTTTTAGATTCTTTCCAATTTTTTCTAAAATTTTTAAGAAATTCCGTTTTTAAATATTCTCCCCCATTTTTCGCAATTCATTTTTTAATTTAAAAAATGCTTTATAAAATTCTTAGGAAACCTCACAGTTTTCTGTTATTATCTTAAAACCTAAAACTCGTATTTCTCTTAGAATTTTTTGCAAATCTTAAAAGAATAACAAATTTGTATTAAAATATTCAGAAAGTTTTTTTACCAATATTAGAATTCTGTCAAAATGTTTTAAAATCCTTCTAAATATATATATTTTTCAAAATAAAAATGTTTTTAAATTTATGAAAAGCTTCTAATTTTGTGTTCGAAATTGAAATATCAAACAAACCGTTTTAAAATCTTCTACCTTTCTTTTCACAATTCATTTTACAATATAAAAAATCATTCAAAATGTTTTCTGGAAACTTTACGTTTTTTTATTCTCTTAAAGACTTTACAAAACCCTTTAAAAGTTTCGAAATTTTATATCAAAAGCTTCAAAAAGTCTACATTTAAAAAAAAATTCAACAAATTTAAAATCAAATTAAAAAAATGTATTAATCTCAAATTTTTGTGTTGAATGATTCGAATTCTTCTTAGATTTTTTAAAAATCCTACAAAAGTAAAAAATTGCATGTAAATCTTCAAGAAGCCTTTTTAACAATTTTAGAAATCTTTCAAAATCTTTTGAAATCTATCTAAAAACTTTCTCAAAATTGATTTTTCAAAATAAAAATCTTTTTAATTTAAAAAAATTCTAATTCTTGCGTTCGAAATTTTAAAGAACATACATTTTGTTTTAAATTTATTGAAAACTTTTCAAAAATTGTAATTTTTTGTATTGTCTTTTAAAATTATTTAAATTTTTCCTGAAACTTTCAGCAAATTCTGCTATGAAATCTTCTAGGCATTTTTTCAAAATTTTAGGAAATTTGTTCAATTAGTCAAATTAACATGAATTTTTCAATTTTGTTTTTAATTTTCTTAAAAAATTAAATTTTTTAAATAAAAAATCATTTTTAATTTTCTCAGAAACCCTTGACAAATTTTTAAAAAATTTTCAAAATTCTTTAAAAAAACTTCTTTTTGAAAATGTTCAAAAATCAAAATTTTTTTTTAATTTTGTTGAACATCAGCAAACAACAAACTGAAAACTTGATCTCTCATTTCTTGAGGTAGACTCCTAAAAATGTCGGTAATGCAGGAATCTTCAAGGAAATGTGACATTTATACGATTCCTACTTTACCGACATTTTTTGAAATCATACTAATTCCACGCAAGATGAAATATCAAACAGAAAGTTTGGAAAAATGAAGAAAATTGACTAAGTGACCTTCATGTACTGATCAATTTTCAAAATTACAAAAACAAATTTCTTTGTAATAGTAAAAATGTATTAGTATATAATCACTTTCTTTACTTTTCCAAACTTTAAGCTTGATATCTTATCTAGTGAGAAATCAGTGTGATCGAAGAAAATGTCGGTAAAGTAGGGATCGGATGCACATACCCATAAAATGGCAAATATTATTATGTATTTATAAAATTTCCAAAATTAATTACAATTTTTTTCAGGGACATACGATATAAAAGCAGGCCATTTAGTAGCAAGCAGCGCCTCAGGAGATGCATCAATTCTTCTCCTTGACGAAATGGGTTGTCCAATTGATTCTAATGTATTTCCTGCACTTATGAAAGATCCGATCGATAATCGATCTTTAATTGGTGAATTCAGTGCATTCAGGTTTCCAAACAGTCAACAAGTTGGTTTCAGTGTTATAGTGAAGTTCTGTTTAGAAAAATGTGAACCAGTAAGTAAAAAAAAACAGTATTTTTTATCAAATTAAAGAAATTTCTTGTAAATGGTATTTAAGGCCATGTAACATTTACCCGATTCCTACCTTAACGACATTTTTTAAACAATTCACGGCCGTAGAATTGGGATATGGAACGGAAATTTTGGGAAGTTAATAAAAAGGCATGAAAAAATGTTTCTATGTTCCTCTGAAAACAACAAACAAAAATCAAAAAAATTTCTAAATTTGTATGTGTTTATAGTTCTAGAAATTCCAGATCTTATCCGATCCCTACTTTACCGAAATTTTTTGTAGATCGTACCAATTCTATACGAGATGAGTTATCAAACTGAAAGTTTGGGAAAGTATAGAATAGTAAGTTAGGAACGTTTATGTAATAATATATTTTTACTAATAAAAACAAGAAGTTTCAAAAAAAAAATTCTTTTTTTTTTGTAAGAATGTTTTAGTATCTAAACGTTCCTTACTTCTTTTTCTATATTTTCCCAAACCTTCAGTTTGATATATAATCTTGTATAGAATTGGTATGATACACAAAAAATGTCGGTAATGTAGAAATTGGATAAGATCTAGAATTTCTAGAATTATGAACACATTAAAATTTTATTAATTTCCCAAATTTTTCGTTCGATGTCCCAATTCTGTGGATGTGAATTATTTTTAAAAAATGTCATTACGGTAGGAATCGGGTAAGTATTACATGGCCTTAATTATATAAATTTTTTCAGACTGTGTGTAAGAGCAGGCAGATATCATATGGTAGGAAACGTCGTGCAATTATTACAAATTCAACTGATGCAAGTGTTCACAAATTGAATGAAGATCCCGGAACAATTGCTCCTGATGAACTTCCTCTACAATCGTGGATTTATGTTGAAGACGAAAATATTCAACCAGACTATTTACTTTCTAGACAAAATGGAAAACCAGATACGTTTTATATTTCAAATGGAGGTAAATTTTACTTATTAATTAGTGCTCTGATTAAAATTCAATAGATTCTTATTAGCTACATGACCATAAGGCCATGTAGCACTTTCCGATTCCTACCTTACCGACTTTTTTTGCAATAGGAGTTTATCTTGTGGTTGAAGATTCAACAATTTTGTAATATTCGTCCTTTTTGGTTTAAAATTTATTTTTTTGATTGAAAATTCATGCTTTGGTAAAATTTCAACTCCTTCAAAGAAAAGTGATCTTTTTGAATTAAAAATTCAACATTCTGCATGAAATTTTTCTTCTTCATTGACTGAAAAATAATTATTGGCAGAAAAATTCAACTCTTTTCTTGAAAATCTATATTTTGGTTTAAAAATGTATCTCTTATTGTAATAAATTCATCTTTCTTGTTTTAAATTGCGAACAAATCATTTGAAAATTGATTGGAAATTATTCTGCTTTGGTTGCGGATACAATTATTTTCTGAACATTTTTTTAGTCGTATTAAACAATTTTTGGCTAACTCATTTCTTTGGTTAAAAATCTGTCTATTGTGTTGGAAATTTGTTTTAAAATTAATTTCTTCAAGTGAAAATTCTACTATTTAATCTGTTTGAAAATGCATCTTCTTTAGTTAAAAGTTAAATTGTTGGGTTGCAAATTAATTTAATTCGTTATAAATAAAACTGTTTAATTGAATAATCGTATTTTTAGTAACAATTATTTTTCTAACTGCAAATACTACTCCATTTTTATTTGAAAATTTATATTTTTTTCATCAAAAATTGATGTATTTTATTAAAAATTAATTTTATTTACTGACAATATTACTGTTAGATTTTTTGTAGAAAACTTACATTTTTTAGTTGAAAATACGTCGTTTTTCTGATTAAGACAAATTATTTATGTGAAAATGTAACTATTGCATTATTAACTTGAAAATTTATCTTTTGAATGAAAACTCGTCGGTTTTGGGTTAAAAAAATAAACATTTTTAAAGAAATATCGTGCTTTTGGTTCTATAATGCTACACAGTTTTTTAAAATTTATTTTTCTGTTAAAAGCTCATAATTTTAAGTTAAAAGCTCAATTGCTTCGTAAACAATTATTTCTTTCTTTTACTTGAAAATTGAACATTTTGGATGACATTTTTTGTCTTTATTGACTAAAAAATCTGTCTTCTTTGTTAAAAAAATTCATCTCTGATCAATATTTTGATCAATATTTATTCTCATTAAATATTTAATGTTTTTTTTAGTAAAAATTCAAAGTGGTTAAAATTTCATTTCTTTCTTGGAAAATTTGACTATTTTTTTAATTAAAAAGAAGAGGTTTTCTTTCAATATAACTTTAGTTTTTTTTGGGGTCGACATTTTTTTTAAATTAAAAATTTAACTATATGTTCAGAAATTTAGGAATTTTTTGTAAATATGTCTTCAATGTAATTTTTTTGGTTAAATAATCATAAATATGATAATAAATAGCTATTTAGTTAAAAATGCTTTCTTTTTTTTAAAGCTTAATAATTTATCTTTTTTGGGTTGAATGTTCATAATGTTTGTATTTAAAATTCCGCTTCTTTTTGTAGAAAAATACTTATTTCTGTCTTTAAAAATTCCGAAATTTTGTTGGAAATTAACTTTATTTTAAAAAATTAATATTTTCGTGTTTAAAGTTCAACTGTTTGATAGAAAATTCGTCTGTTTGTCCAGTAAATTAAAGACCTTAGACGACATTTTTTTCTTTATTGACTGAATTTTTTTTTTGTTTGAAAATTCAACTCTTTTTTAAAAAAATTGTATTTTTTGGCTCAGTATAAGTATTTTTGATTGAAACAAAAATAGTTTTCCTAAAAAAATCATCTTTTTGGTTGAAAATTAATTTTGGAACTTAACATTTTATTATTCATTTTTTGATATCTTTGTTAGTTAAAAACTCAATTATTTATTTCAAAATTAATGCATTTAGTTTAAAATTCGCTTTTTTCGATAATTCATTATTCAACTAAGAATATAAGTATGCCATTTTTGCTTAATTTTTTTTAACTCATCTTTTGTGGGTTGAAATTTCATATTTTTGGACGAAATTTTGATTCTTTAATAACGTAACCATTTTTCTTGGTTAAAAAATCAATTTATTCTTTAAAAATGCCTATTTTTCGGTTTTATTTAACTACCTTTAATTAAAAATTACAATATTTTTGGTTGAAGAAAATTCAACATTTTTGACGACATTTCTGTTCTTTATAAACTAAAAAAATTTTATTGGTTTAAAATTGAATTTATTATTTGAAAATGCCTATTTTTCGATTTAATTGAAATTTTTTTGATGAAAAAAATTTTTTTATTAGAGAAAATTTAATATTTTATACGTAACTTTGGTTTTAAATGAAATATAAAATTTTTTCTTAATTAAAAATTCAATTCAAATGGAAATTTTATTATTCCAGTTTTAATATCTTTCTTGGTTATAAACTCAACTATTTGTTCGAAAATTCATGTGCTCTGTTTAAAATTTGTATTTTTTTTAGTAGGAAATTAATCTTCCTGTTTGAAAAATCATTTCTTTGGTTAAGAATTTAACTATTTTGTTGAAAATGTCTTTTTCTTCAATCTAAAATTTCTTTTTTTCCAATTGAAAATTAATTTTTCTAGCTGATAATTTTTTTATTTCAGTACTGATTTTACCTTTTTTTATTTAAAATCTCAACTTTCCGATGAAAAATTCATACATTCTGTTAAAAATTCGTTTTTTGTTGTTTTTGGTAAAAAAAAATTAATCTTCTTGGATAATAATTAATTTTTTTAACTTAAAACTTGATTAAATATTCATAAAATATGTTGAAAATTCGACTTTTTTGTTTAATAATTCATCTATTATTTTAAAATCCAGTTTAAAATAATTGTAAAAAAAGGTTTTGATTCATATAAAATAAAACAATATAAACAATATCATATTTTGTCTGAATGTGAGTCCTTGCAAAGAAATTTTTTGGTAAAGTAGGAAATGGGTGAGTGGTAAATTGCCTTCACAGCTTAATACATTAACGGTAGCAATAAAAATAATTACTATAATCATTACCAGAGAGCGGACGAACCCAGTTCTAATTTGCGCACCAAGCCTAGGATCTCCCTCGTTGCAGAGAACCGTCACATGGGGGTCAGTAGTGGGAGAGCGCTCGCAAGCCGGGCACATACGACGCTCTCCCTCCACTTCGCGCCTCGCCGCATGTGGGAAGTGATGGGAGAGCGTCATATGTGCCCGGCGTGCGCGCGCTCTCCCACCACTTCTCCCCGTGCGATGGTTCTCAACAACGATAGAGCCGAGCCTAGGCTCGGTGCGCGAATTCAGATTTCAGACTGGGCTCATCCGCTCTCTGATCGTTACGGATATTAAATAAAAAGATGTTTAATTTTTAGGAACCTTAGAAGATGTTCTCTGTATGAATTCAGTGCTCGTATTTTGTCTTCTAATAGTATGGCTCATAATTCAAATTATTTTAATTGCTTGTTGCGTGATTGCAATTTTGAAATATCGAAAATTGGCTACAAAAGCTGAAGAAGACAGAGCTGATATTTTGGCACGGCACCTTTATGGAATTCATGGTGGCAATTTTGAGATTTCGAGAAGAGTCAGATGGGCCGACCATAATGGTTCTTCTGCCAGTTAAATTTGAAAAATAATTCAAATTTCGAAGTGTGATCAGTTTAAAAAAATATGTTACTCATGTTTAAAATTCTCAAATTAGAATCTTGTCGAAAATAGTACCAAAATTTTTATATTAAAATCATAATTAAATATTGATACTTTTATGTCAGATAAGATTTTTTATATGCTGTAGAAAATATTAATTTGTTGTTATTGTAACACTACCGAAAATTGTCAAAATTATTAATTTTAAATTTTGTGTAGTGTTCTTTTGTTTGATTTTGTACAGCCAATATTAATGTAACAAAACTGCCATAATACTGCCACATTTATTGGTCAATTTTGATTAATTATAATTTTTAGTACATATATTCATTTCGAAATTTCTAACAGTTCAGAGATCTAACTGTATTTAAATTATTTAACTAGGATTAATTGTATAGTTACAGCATTATATTAAAATAATTATTGTATTTAAATAATCTAATTAAATAATAGGGGAACCTACCTACAGTGAATAATGCAACCTACAGCAAATAATTATTAATACGGAGTGCAAATTAAAAAAATAATAATTTATTAGAACGTATAGTGTCTTGACTATTTATTACAAAAATCAATCATTTTATATAAATTATTATTTTGAATTAATAATTATCCACTATAGCGAGGTTTACCCCATTCTATTTTTTAAATCAAAATATACATTATATAATATTTAAAATTCTATATCTTATACATATTTTATTATGAAAAAGTTTTTTATGTTCGTATATAAATTAAAACTGATTGAACGTGATTAACTTCAAATTTTTAAATGCAAGATATATTGTTGTATGCAAAATCTATTTGTATGATATGAATTGTTTTTGTACAGTACGTTTTAAAATATACTTAACTAAAAAAATTGTGGTTCGATTTTTTAAAAACAAGAGTAGTATAGCTATGGCGTTACGGGACTATATTACCGAAATCAGGTAATTACCATTAGTCGATAATGTAGATTTATTATAATTCGGTAAGTGGCCCCATACCGTGATAGCTATACTACTAATAAAAAATTCTAATTTTATATTGTCGTGCATTTTATTAAATATTTTTGTATAGTACATTATAAATACATTCGATTTTATTTATAAATTTGATGAGTTGATAATGCGAATATCCATAAATTTAGGTATGGAATCAAAAACAAATTAGGAGCACCTGTCAGTATACACTTTTTGAATCCCTGTGAAAATGAAAAATAGAAAGTTAATAAAATATTTACAAATCTTCATATTAAAATTAAGGAACTTACCATTTTTTCCGCACGATAGAGTGCAATCAAAATGTTGGTGATTATCATAGGTAACGGAGTCGGATCCACATACTGGGCGGTTGTCAATTATTGTTGCCTAATAAAAATGTAAGTTTAATAAAAACCAACTAATTTTACTTTTTCAAGTCAAAAACACTCCAGTTTTGGAAAAAATAATTGTTACTTACAGAGGCTAAACAATTATCAATGCATTTTTTAATTGTTGGTAAAATTGTAGTTGTGGATGTTGTCCTAAACAAAGGTGCAATTGGTGCAGATCCATCATTAAGAACGCCTTCATAAGCAAAATCTTCTGACCCAGAAAACCCATTAGGTAAGCGTGAATGAGAAATCTAAAAAAATGTAACCTGGTTAATAGAAATCTTAAGACAAAATTTTTAATAAGAATGGGTTTTAACAGAGGAAATAGGAGAATAGGGTGATTTTTTCACGAAAATAGGGGGATAATCTACAAGTAAAAATTGTTTAAAATAAAATTTATACGTAGGTACTTCTTAATATTTCAAGGCTAAATCTATAAATTAACAAAATAATTAAATTTAAAAAAATTTAATTTAAATTTAAGAGAATGAAAATTCCATGTAAACTGTTATATTTTTAAACCGAATTCTCTACAAAACAACTGAATCCTCAACCAGAAAATATGAATTTTCAAGCAAAAATTTCAATTCTAACCAAATCGTTAAACTTTCTACAAAAATAATTGAATTTTTTAACTTAAACAGTTGAATTTTATAATAAAAATATAAATTTTCTTCAAAAAGTTAATTTCTAATCAAATAGTTGCATTTGCAACGAAATAGTTAAACTTTTAAGCAAAAAGGAATAATTTTCAACAACAAAAAGTTGAATTTTTAACTAAATATTTGAATTTTACTATTGATAAATATGAATTTTCAATTAAATGGTCGAATTTTCAACAACAAAAAAACTTAAACCAAAAACACTTACATTTATAACTAAATTGTCGTATCTTTTAAATTAAAAGACAACTTTTTGAAAACACACTTGAATTTTCAACCAAGAAATTTTATACTAAAAAATATGAATTTGCAAACCAAAAAGACGGATTTTCAACAATGAAATTGTATTTTTGACCACGGCGATAAGTTTTCAATAGAACAATTAAATTCTCAACAAAATAGTTAAATTTTCACCTAAATTAAGAGCGAAACAAAATTATCACCAAATTTTTAAATTCTTAAATTAAAAAGGTTAAATCTCTAAGAGAACAATGGGGTTGTCGCACATTTTCAAATATGGTTTTCCCCGAGTAAAATTCAAAGAATATCAAAAAATAATGTAACGACGGAAGGAAAGTTTTTTTGAAACAAGTTAGAATATTTTTTTTTTATTTTAAAAAGTATACTTTTTGAATTTTCCCGGGAAAATCTAATTGGTTCGGCGGATTATCGGAAGTACTTTATTCTGAGTAGCGCGGTTGTCCAGTTGGTGAGGGAATCTAATATGGCCGTTAGCTATTGTATGTGTAAACAGTAAACACAACCTATTGTACTTTTTTTTTAAGTATTTAAAATCCATGAAAAGAATAGCCTAAAAGATTTTCAAATGGCTAGAATTTCACTAAAATCTGTATTAGATTATACACACTTACTATAAAATTAAATATTGCCTATAGGACACCTTATAAATATTTTTTGTGGATCATCTTTGCAATTGGGTACAAAAAATTTTTTTATAACAGACTGCCATCAATATTAGACTTGTGAAATTTAAATCTAAAATAATCCGACGAACGTGTGCCCGTGATTCCGAACATATAAAAATTTGAGGTTATCTGTGAAAACATCTCATTTTCATGCACTTGAATGATATTATTCATTACTATAATTTTTTAGTTTTTATATTTTAAGCGAAATTGCATTTTTAGTGAGGTTTTATTACGACTGGGCTGTTGCCTTTCAACAATTTTAAGTAAACAAATATCTCTGTTAGAAACTATAAATTGAATTTTCGGCAGATATCTACCAGATACTTCGTTAGTCAATGGATCATTATTCTGATTGGTTCAGCAGTTTTTCGGATGTGACGTTTCAAAGTCACCGTATTTTTTAATCGGAATTTTGATACTTTTCTTAAACATTTTTTTTCTCAAGAATGAAGTATTCAAATTTCGATGCACTGCAATTTTCAGAATATTTTGCAGTAATCAAAAAATATAGTATCTAAAATTCATGGAACGACCCTATTCAATTTTTAACCCGAAAATATACATTTGCAACCAAACGAACATCTGCACTTTCTACAAAAATAATACAATTTTTAACACAAAAAGATGAATTTTTAATAAAACTGTTTAATTTTTAAGTAAAAAAGGTGTTTTCTATCAAACAATTAAATTTTCAACCAGGAAATATCAATTTTCAATCCAATTAATTTTTAACCAAATAGTTGAATTTTCAAGCCAAAAAGACGAATTTTTTTAAGACAGCGTTTTTTGTTTTCTAAAGATCAAATTTTGAATCCAAAAAGACGAATTTTCTACAAAACAGTAAAATTTTCAACAACATAATTTAATTTTCAACAGAATATTTAAACTTTCAACCAAATAATTACATTTGTAACCCAATTGTTGAATAAAAAAACTTGAATTTTTAAACCAAAAATATAAATTTTCAACAAAAAAGGTAATTTTGAACTAAATAGTTGAATTTTCAAGCCCAAAAGACGAATATTTGAGAAGCCTGTAGAATTTCCATTCTAAAAGGTCCAATTTGCTATAAAAAGGCAAATATTCCATCAAACATTTACATTTTTAACAAAATAATTCATTTCTAAACAAAATAGTTGATTTTTAAAGATAATTCAATTATCAAAAAAAATTAAATTTTTAACGAAAAAGTTCATTTTCAACCAAAAAGTTGACCTAATTACAAAATTTTTGAAACAGGAAAATTATTTTTCTTCCAAAAAATACGAATTTATAACAAAATGCATAAATTTTCATACATTTTTTGGATTTAGATTAAAATAGATCAATTTCCAAAAATAATGGACAAGTTAAATTTTCCAGTAAAGAAATTAATTTTCAACATAAAAAGAACGAATTAAAAAATGAAACAACAAAATAATTAATATTTTAACCAATGAAATGAATGTTTGGGGTAAAAGTTAAACTTTTAACATAAAAATATGAATTCTCAATAAAGAATTTTATACTTAAATCATGAACCAAATAGTACATTTTTTAACCTGAGGAGATGA
>NC_046660.1:62308625-62311969 GCF_010883055.1 Belonocnema kinseyi
GGTAAAAGTTAAACTTTTAACATAAAAATATGAATTCTCAATAAAGAATTTTATACTTAAATCATGAACCAAATAGTACATTTTTTAACCTGAGGAGATGAACTCTTCGTCAAAAACATAACAGTACACGTTTTAATAAAAAATCATTCACTTTCAAGGAAAAATAGTTGGAATTTTGTAGAATGTTACATTAATTCAAAAAAGTGAGAAAAAAAAATTAATTTTCTGAAAGCAGGAAAAAAAGATAAAATTTTTTAAACAGGGGAAAGTGTATTAAGGGTTTTTTCTTGTAATTGAAAATTGTGCGTTCTTTTGCGCCGGTAAAATGCAACGTGTCAGCTAAACCTGTATGCCGGACTGCAGTCACCCGGTCTAGTTTCATGTGGAATAAAATCTGCAAGTACAGTGTGTTTGTCGATATTATTTTATTTTTTTATTATTATTAATCATTTATGATATTTTTCAAATCATTTATTGAATTTATTTTATTTTTATTGATTTTAATATGGAATTATACATTGATTATTATAATTTCTTGTATTGTTGTACTTCTGAAGTTTTATAATTACAATTTTAATGTTGCTAATGTACAAGAAAAATCATAATTATTAATTTACCTGCACTTGGGCTGCTGAGAAATTCAGTCTTGAAGAAGAAATAGCTATGACAAAATTATACATTGTTATTATAAGATTCGGTTGCATATATTTTACAATAATTTAATAAATTGAACATTAATTATATTTAAGAAATAAGAATATAGAAGACTTACTTAGAACGAAACATAAAGTGAGTATTCTGGTCATTTTGGTAACTAAAAAAAAAAAGAAATTAACTAATTAATCTTCAAGGTATACAGGTACCTTGTAAGTGACTCATGAGGAACTGAAAACGAAAGTGATTATTCAAATTTATATAGGCGGTTCTCATACTCATGCTAACTATATATATATTCAGGTATATATGCATATACTATATATATATATTTACGTCAAAAAATTTCTCGTGTCATACAACAAGCAGGAAAAACTCAGTTTCTTGTGTCGCAAAATGCAATAACAATAAAAATTTACTCGTTTAATGCATACGTTGAAAATTAAGGATGAGAAGTCAAATACTCAACAAAATTTGTCTTCTGTACAAAAAGATTTACTTGTTTTAATTATAAAACATTGCTTTATTTATTCTAATTTGGCATCTTTAAAATTTTATGAAAAATGTTGAAAAGATGAATTTTCAACTAGAAAAGTGGATTTTTCAACCGAAAACTGTTATACCTAAAATGATTAATTTTCTATTTAAAAAGACAGATTATCAACAAAACATTCGAATTTTCGAGAAAAGATAACTTTTCGATCAAATAGTTGAATTTTAACTCAAGGAATTAATTTTCAATAAAATAGCTAAATTTTTAACTATGTAATTAAATTTTCAACCAAATAATAGAATTTGTGAAAAAAATTAATGATCAAACATTTAGTTACATTCATAACCAAATAGTTGAACTTTTACGCAAAAGGACGAATTTTCAAATAAATAGTTGAATTTTTAAGATAAAAGAACAAAATTGTTCAAAACCTACTTTTGGCTCGAAAATTCATATTTTTCTGTTGAAAACTCAACTATTTTTGAGCGAATTCGCCTTATTGCTTTGAACATTCAACAATGCAGTTTAAATTTGATTGAATTATTTTCTTGAAGATTCAATTATTTTGTTAAAAATGTAAATTTTTTTTTCAAAATTCTCCTTTTTAAATAAAAATTTCAACTATTTGGTTGGAAATGAACTTTTTTTGTTGAAAAGTCAACTTTTTTGTATAAAATTAAACATTGGATTGAAAATGTAACTGTTGTATAGGGAATTCACCTTTCTGGCATGAAAATTAAAAAATTTAGTTGTAAAATTTTTTCTCTTTTGATTTTCGTTCAAAACATACCTTTTTTGTAGAAAATTTAATTAGTTTAATGAAAATTTAAGTGTTTGTGTAAAGATTCAATTATTTTGTTACAAATTTAACTGTTTTGTTCAAAATTCATATTTTTTAATAGAAAATCCGCCGTTTTGTATTGAAATTCAACTATTTGGTCGAAAATGAACTTTTTTTAAAAACTGAACTTTTTTGTATAAAATTCATCTTCATAGATTAAAAATTCAATTTTTCAGAGAATTCTCCTGTTTGGTTTAAAAAGTCAACAATTTATTTGACTTTTTTTCTGTCTAGATTTTTTTAAAAGTGTAACTATTTTGAAAAAGTCATAATTATTGTATTAAAAATTAATTTATTATGTAAAAAATTCAATTATTTTTCTGTAAATTTACCTGCCTTATTCAACTTGCATCGTCTTGGATCCAAAATTTGTTCTTTGGATTGAAAATTCAACTCTCTTCAACAAATTTGTCCTTTTGTCTTGAAAATTCGACAAATGTTCAACAAAAAAGTTAATTTTTCAAAAAAATAATCAAACTTTGAACCCAAAAAGACGGATTTAAAAAAAGAACAGACAAATTTTCAAGACAAAAGAACAAATTTGTTTAAGGGAGTTGCATTTTCAATCCAAAGCGACAAATTTTGGATCCAAAAAGATAAATGTTGAAAAAAGCGCGTAAATTTAAGAAAAATAATTGAATTTTTTACAAAATACATGAATTTTTAACACAATAATTATTTTTTCTCCAAAATAAATTACATTTTTAAAGAAAATCAAGACAGAAAGAAAAAGTCAAATAAATTGTTGACTTTTTAAACCAAATAGGAGAATTGTCTGAAAAAATTGAATTTTTAATCTATAAAGATGAATTTTATACAATAAACTTGAATTTTCAACAAAAAAGTTCATTTTCGACTAAACAGTTGAATTTTTAATACAAAACGACGGATTTTCTGTTCAAAAATACGAATTCTGAACAAAACAGTTAATTTTTCAACAAAATAATTGAATCTTCAACGAAACAGTTCAATTGTCCTTAAACTAATTACATTTTCTACAAAAAAGTGGAATTTTTAACGAAATTTAAACTTAAAAGAATTTAAACTAAATTGTTGAATTTTCGAACAAAAAGGTGAATTCTCTCTTTAAAAAAACAATTGCATTTTTAAGCATTTTATACAAAAAAGTTTAATTTTCAACCAAATATTTTAATTTTTAATCTAAAATCACGAATTTTCTATCCAAAAAGACAAATGGTGAAGAAAACTGTTGAAGTTTCAACTAACTCATTGAATTTTAAACACAATAAATTTTCCACAAAACAGTATATTTTTTTATATTTAAATTGTATGTTTTGAACAAAAGTCAAAAGAGAAAAAAATTTACCACCAAATTGTAGAACTTTGATGCCAAGA
>NC_046660.1:62312069-62319217 GCF_010883055.1 Belonocnema kinseyi
ATATTATAATATAATTATAATATATTTAATAATGTTTAAAAATATGTTTAATTTTATACAGAAAAGTTTACTTTTCAACAAGAAAAAGTTCATTCTCAACCAAATAGTTGAATTTTTTCTCCAAAAAGGAGAATGTTGGACAAAAAAGTTAAATTTTCAACAAAATAATTGAAACTTCAACAAAATAATTGAAGCTTGAACAAAATAATTCAATCCAATTTCAACTACATCGTTGAATGTTCAAACCAAAAAGGCGAAATGGCTCAAAAACAGTTGAGTTTTGAACAAAAAAATATTAATTTTAAAGCCAAAAGTTAGTTTTCAACTACGCTTAACATTAAACAAAAATAATAGAATTTTTACCTCAAAGACAGATTTTCAACAAGAAAGTTGAATTTTGATTCCAAAAAAATGAATTTTTTAGAATAAGTTGAAGTTTCAACCTAAAAAGATCAATTTTCTACCCAAAAAGAAAAATGTTCAACAAAACAGTTAAATTTTCTAAAAATAATTAAATTCTTCAAAAAAAAGTCAAATCTTTAACCCGAAAAAAAACTTTCAACAAAACAGTCTAATTTTCTGCCAAATAGTTCAACTTTTTACGAAAATAAGACCATTTTTAATCCAAAAATACAAGGTTTCAACAACACATTAAAACTTTTCAACAAAAAGACGATCTATCAAGCAAATACTTGAATTTCCAATCAAATAATTGTATTTTAAATTTAAAAAAATCAATTTTCATCCGAAGTTACATTAGTTAGAAAATAGTTAAATTGTCAGTGGATAAAATAGAATTTGTTAAATGAAATGGATCTTTAACTACTAATAAAATAAAGGTTTCTCAGTTTTAAATTAATATTTTTTAATCCATTATTCTTAAATTTTTAATTTTCATATTCTACGCCAAATCGATTACCCGAAGTATAAAACTTTTAATTTAAAAAAAAAAGAAATTTTAAACTTTTCAATTTTGAATGTTTAAATTTAAAAATGTTTACTATTAAGGAGTTTTAAGCAGGAAATTGCATAACTACTGGCTATCGGAAAAAGTTGAAATTACAATATCCTACAATATTTTACAAATTTTGTTTTATAGTGAAAAAACACACTGGAATTTTTTTTAATTAAAAAAAAATTTTGTGGTTTTACTTTTCTAGGAACACGGTATCATTAAAAATAACAAAAATGCTACAAAAACAATCATTTTCTACTATTTTTTTACCTTTAGCATAAATTACATTTTTGTTTAAACTTTCCGGTACCACTAAAACTTATTTAATTTTTTTTTTAATTTCAGTTTCTGTTAATAAGTTGAAAAGATTGAAGGCATACCGTTATGGAAAATTAAACTTTTCAATTTTAAGGGCTACCTTAATGTCAGTTCAAAACTATACAATTTTGAACGTTTCAGATTAAAATTATTTATTTAACTAAACTTAGGTGTTAATTTTTTAAAAATAAAATATAATTATTTTTAAATTACACAATTTTAATATATTTAAATAATAATAATAATAATAAAATCATTTTAACTTTTTTATATAATAAACTACAAGATTAAGGACTCCATTCCTGCTTGAAACTAAAAAATGGTTATTGTAATCGATTTTAGCAATTTAATTATTCTTACTGAAACCAAGGTCTTTACATACTAAAAACTTATTAACTGAAAAATTAAATTAAAGAAGCATAGAAAGTAAAACACAAGATATATTTATTTCAACAATATCATTTTGTAATTGTTAATTTCATATTTTACAATTTAAAAATTGAACATGATTATTTTCCTTCCATTTTATGGGTTATTATTAATTATTAAAAAAAATTGAAACTTATCAACTTATTTGTACAAATATTTATTCAAAAATAATATTTTTATCTGCAATACTATCCTTAATTTGTTTATCCAACCGATGGTAAAAGGGGTTGACATCTTCCGAGGAAAGCCAATCCCACACTGGCTAAAAATTATTTGTTATATTCAGTAATGAACTTTTCTTTTTAAATAAAAATTTATCTTTAGGGATGACTCACTTTTTCCACAATATTGGGCACATTTCAATTTTCCCTGATTTTCATAATCGACGCCATCTGTTCCACAAATTGGATTGAACTGTGAGGTTGTCTAAAAAATAAAAATAAATACACTGATTTATAACTAATTTTTCTTATTAAAAAAATGCTTGATATAATTTCTTACGGGACAATTATTGAAACATTGTTGAAAATTTTGAGGATTTCCGTTCATAGGAGGTGATGTAACTCTTTCACGATTTTTGTTGATACCTTGAGGACGAACAATACCACTACTGGGTCTATTTGAATTAACAGATCCAGGAAATAGGAATCCATCAGCTGAAGAAAATTCAAATGGTTGATACTATAAATAAAAATAATTTCCAATTGTGAAAAAAATTCCTCTCTAGCTCCGCTGGGATTTGAACCCAAGTCTCACAGATTGCCGGTCTGGTGCGTGAGAGATCTAAACCGGTAATCTGTGAGACCTGGGTTCGAATCCCAGCGGATCTCGAGAGGATTTTTTTTTCACAGATAAAAATTAAAACTATTCTGATTTAGAATAGATTGATCGAAATCCGTCATTCCATAGACAACAAATTTTTCCCTGTTATTATTTTTAAAATATTTTTATATAAAAGAAAACTTACCGGCTTCTGAGGGAAAGCAACATTTTTCGAAATTGCCGTGGCTTTAAAAATTTAAATTGAATTAATTAAAAATTACAATATTCTCATATTAAAAAATATTGTAATACTCACTTAATATGAAAACGGTACAAAAATATCTCCACATTTTTAAGTGTTAAGTTTCGAAATTTAGGAAAGACTTCTACACGGTGCAAACACGAAATGAATTTAAAATCAGTCAGTCGTTCTTTATAAACAATTTTTTTGTTCAATGCCCTAAGGACATAATGGCATTAAACTGCTCAGTCAATAATTAGAAAAAATACTGAATTGTTCAAGTATTTTTGAATATAAATGTAGATTTTAAGTCCATTGGGTACATGTTTTTGGCTCTTATTAGATAATTATTTCAAAAATAAAATTATTAATTCATAATACGCAAGTAAAAATGTACAAAAACGAGCCTAATGGAATTTGATGTAAGGGATACCTTCCCAAAGTGGATAATCATTAGTTAAAAATAATAATATATGTCAAATAATTTATTTAATTTGATTAATAATAAGGCACTATACGTGCATATGAATTAAAATTAAAATTTTTTGTTTTTTATTTTTTTGTACTCTTAATTAATAATGATTCACTGTAGGAACGTTTTCTCTCACTGAAATTTTTCAGTTCCATCAAAATCAGTAACCCATGTCTTCATAAATTAATAAAAATTGATTGATTTTAAAATTAAAATCTTTTTCTGAGATCTCACTATTAGTGAGAAATTGAATATTCAATGACAAGATTTATGTCCATTCATTAAAATTCAGAAACATATTGTCTTAAAGCAAACGTTGACCGGTCCTGAAGGTAAAATTTTTTATGTAAATAATGACTCAGAATTTAAATTAATAAAATAAGTCTAGACTCAAAACATCTCAATTTCCGTTCTCAACTTGTTATTTTTTTGGAAAACTAAACTAATAAATTAATAACAATTTCATCTGGATTATAAATTTATTCTTTTTTATTTTTTTATTTTAAAAAATTATATTCTTTGATGAAATTACTCAAACTTGAAAAAAAGTTTTGATTAAAATTATTTAAATTTATAATTAATTTAGAAATCTTTTTTTTAACTAAAAAAGTAGGAATACTTTTCTATAATTATAAAATAAAATTTTCATAAATTTATGAAATCGTTCAATTTTAATAAGAAGAAGGCTTACGATATCTCATTATTTTATATTTAATTTTTGAAAATTCTTAACTAATGGATAATATATAATAAAAATTAATGTCAGACAACATCAATATCCATTTTACAATAATTAATTCATCTTTTTGAATACTTTCTTCATTTTATGCAACAAGAATTCTTAACCATTTTTTTCAATTTCAGAAATAGTTGTCATGAAAGTACGTAATGTTTCAAGTATTTTTTCAAGCACAAATAAAATAAATAAAATTGTTGAAATGAATTTTTAAAAAAAGTTGAATTTTTAACGAAAACGATCATTTTTAACCAACAAATATTTCATCCAATATATGGAATTTTAATGCCAAAAAGACGAATTTTCTACACACAAAAATTATTTTTGGAACTGAGCGTATAAATTTTAAGCAAAAAAGTTACTATTTAAGCAAATAGTTTAATTTTCAACTTAAAAATGTGCATTTTCAACCCGTTGCACTTTTTAATCAATTATGATTTTCTTTGATTTTTTTTATAAAAATTGTTCTTAACACATAAACTATCACTTTTTAGCGATAATAAGATGTTTAAATTAGTTTTTAAAGCAATTTATTACTGTTATTAAGAAATTGAAAAATTGAAAACTTCGGGAAAAACTGCGATTTCCTAACAATTATAATATAGGAAAAGATATTTATAAACAATAATAATTTATTCAAATAATTATGTTTTTAAAATGTTAGTAATTTTTACCTCGCTCCTAGTCAAAAGAGTACAAAAAGTTGAATATTTTAGAAAAGCCGCAACTCTCTATCATTACTTCAGGAGATGATAGTTATAAATAATATTTATTTATTTAAACAATTATTTTCGTTAAACTGCAATTATTTTCACCTCGATTTCACTAAAAGTTGGAAAAAACAATGAATATTCAGAAAAAACCGCAACTTTCTTGCATTATTAAAAGAGAATATTATTACAAAGAAGAATAAATTGTTAAAACAATTATTTTTATTGGCTTGAATTAATTATTACTTCACTCGAATTGAAAAATTCGGAAAAAACTGCGATTTTTTAACAATTATTTAACATAATATAGTTATAAGCAGTAATAAATTAAACTAAATTAAATTAAACAATTATGTATGTTCACTTGTAATAATGATTATCTCACTAAGTAAAAAATGGATATAAAGTTCAAAGTTTTAGAAAAACCGCAACTATCTACCAATAATATAGGAAAAGATAGTTATAAGCAATAATAATTTATTCGAAGATTAAAAAATTATGTTTGTAAAACTGCATTAATTATTACCTCGTTTTAAGTGACAATTGAATATTACAGAAAAAGACTGCAAATTTCTAGCATTATTCGAAGATAATATTAATAAAAATAATAGTAAATTGTTTAAACAATTATTTTTGTCAACTTGGATTAATTATTATCTCACTCTGATTGAGAAGTGGGTAAAAAGTGAACAATTTCAGAGAACGTCGCAACTATCTAGCATTAATAAAGGAGAAAATAGGTATAAACAATAATAATTTACTTAAACAATTATTTTTGCTTAATTTTATTATTGTAACCAAGCTCTAAGTGAAAGTTGGGCAAGGGTTGAATATTTCAGAAAAAAACCGTAACTTTCTAGCATTAGTTAAAGATAATATTAATATTATATTACTTTAACAATTATGTTTGTTGAGTTCAATTAATTATTACCTCACTCTGATTGAAAAGTTAAAAAACTTTGAAACCAGAGACTTTCTAACAATTATCTAAGATAAGATAGTTATAATTTATTAATTAATTGTTTAAACAATTATTTTTGTTTTCTTGTAATAATTATTAAACCAAGAATTAAAAAGTGGACGCAAAGTTGGACATTTCCAAAAAAGCCGCAAATATCTAGCATTAATATAACAGAAGATATTAATAAACAATAATAATTTTTTTAACAATTATGTTTACTAAATAGCATTATTACCTTGCTCCAAGTAAAAAATGAAAAAAAAGTTCATTATTTCAGAAAAATTCCTAGTCTCTAACATCATTCAAAAAGAATATTATTAAAAGTAATAATAAATTGTTTAAACAATTATTTCTGTTAGTTTGAATTAACTATTACCTGACTCTAATTAAAAGGTGGAAAATAAGTTGAAGATTCGGTAAAAACCGCAACTTTCTAACTGCATTCTAAGAGAAAATTGCTGAAAAAAAATTATTTAAACAATTATTGTAAACATCTACTTATCAGCATAAAGTAGTATTTCATGTATTGGAAATAATTTGTATCAAAAAAGCCTGCAAAAATTTCATAATTAGGGGAAGTTCTTAGAAAAACGGGGAAAAAGAGAAAATCTTTTTGAAAAATAGAAAGGAGGGGAATAGGGGAAAAGGAGAAAATCTTTCAAAAAGGAACAATAGGGAAATAGAGGAAAAAGAGAAATTATTTTTAAAAAAAGGAATGGAGAGAAATAGGGGAAAAGGATATATTTTTCAAAAAAGGAGAAAGGGAAATATGGAAAAAAAGGAGAATAGGGACAAAGAGAAAATCTGTTAAAACGGGGAAAGAGGGGAATCGGGGAAATGAGAAGAATAGAGAAAATGGAAAAATACAAATTCTTTTAATAAGTGGAAAAAGGGGAAAAGAGGAAAAAGAGACATTCTTTTAAAAGGGAGAAAGAAAGGGAATAGGGTAAAAAGAGAAATTCTTTTTATAAACTAAAAAGAAGGGGAATAGGGGAAAAGGAGAAAATCTTTTAAAAAGGGGAAATAGGGAAATAAAGGAAAAAGAGAAATTATTTTTAAAACGGGAACGGAGAGAAATAGGGGAAAAAGAGAAATTCTTTTAATAAGAGGAAAAGAAGTGAATAGGTGAAAAAAGCAATTCTTTTTTAAAATGGGGCAGATAAGGGAATAGGGCGAAAATATACATTTTAAACAAGGGTAAAAAGGGAATAGAAGAAATGAGAAGAAAAGGGAAAAAGACCAATTCTTTTAATAAGTGGAAAAGAGGGGGAAAGGATAAAAAGAGACATTCTTTTAATAGGGGGAAAGAAGGGGAATAGGGTAAAAAGAGAAATTCTTTCTAAAACATAGAAAGGAGGGGAATACGGGGAAATCTTTTAAAAAGGAAAAATAGGGAAATACAGGAAATAGAGAAATTATTTTTAAGAAAGGGAATGGAGAGAAATAGGGGGGAAAGAGAAATGTTTCAAAAAAGGAGAAAGGTGAATACGGAAAAAGAGGAGAATAGGAACAAAGAGAAAATATGTTAAAAAGGGGAAAGAGGGGAATATGGGAAAAAGAAAAT
>NC_046660.1:62319317-62325467 GCF_010883055.1 Belonocnema kinseyi
AGGGAAAAAAGCAATTTAAAAGAAAGGGGTGAAGAAATGGGAATAGAGGGCAAATATACACTTTAAAAATAGGAAAAAGGGGAATAGGGGAAATAAGCGGAATAGGAAGAAGGCAAAAAGAAAAATTCTTTTAATAAGGGGAAAAGAGGGGAATAGGAGAAAGAGACATTCTATTAAACGGGGTAAATAAGAGGAATAGGGAAAAAAGAGAAATCTCAAAAAGGGAAGAGAGGGGAGTAGGGGAAAAGGAGCAATATTTTACAAAAATCGAAAAGAAGGGAATATAGGAAAAAGATAAATTCTTCAAAAACGGGGAAAATGGGGTAAAAGGAGAAAAGGATCGATTCTTTTATTTATATTATAAAAATTTTATTCTTGAAAAAATTCTATAACTTATTTGATTTGTAAACAAATTTAAATATTCTGTGATGTTCCCCGAAATTATTTTTAAACAATTATGTTTTTTCCTTAATTGAAATAAATTCCTTGACAATTATAAATTTAACATACGGTTGACCTCGCAGTTAATGCTGTATTGAATCATAGGTAATAAAATTATGATAATTTATTCGAAACCTTGACATTGGTGTATGATTCATTATTCAAAAAAGTACTAAAGTATAAATTGTTACAGGAAATTTTCCCTAGCTATTGAGAATCCCTGTGTTAGTGGAATTCCCACTCGATTAAAAATCATCCAGTCCCAATCGTACACTTGATCTTCCATAGACCAATTATCCTCGTTCTTGCAGATAGTGCGGTCATTCAAGCCATTCTGATCTAAAAATGTCTTACGTTAAAATGTTTGCATTTTTTGCTGGTAAGTAGATAAAATCAACAGTTTTTTTTCTTATCATATAATTAATTAGCCCACTCTCTAATAATTTACTTTCTAATATTTATCATCTAGTTATTTATTTTACTAATAACTATTTATAGATAATTCATTTTATATGTTATTTTTCATGACAATATTAATTTTTTAAATGTTTGGGTCAGGCAACAAAGCGACTTGATTGCTAGAGAAACTGAGAAATTTGGTATGTCTAAGAAAATATTTTCTTTTAACAAACTTTGTTTAACAACCACAATAATATTGTTTATTCAAAGAAAACCGAAATTTTGTTAAGAGAAATAAAATTTTGTTAGAACAACAAAATTTTGTTGCAAAAAAAATTGTTCTTTCTATAGCAACCAGATCGTTTTATTTTTTTTTTTTTTTATTTTAACAAACCTTTTATTGAACGAACACAAGATTAATCATTTTTACCAAAACCAAATTTTCTTGAAACCAAATAGTGATTTGATTCTTTCAAGAAACCTTGTTTTAAATCAACACAAATTTTATTTATTCTGACAAAACCGAGATGGTCTTGTAAGAATTACAATTTTCCTGGACCAACAACAACATTTGGTTGGCCCAGAAACAGAATTTTATTGGGACAAAAGAAACTGTTTTTTCTGTCGCAACCAAAGCGTTTTTTGTAACACAATTTTTATTGAACTAACACAATTTTTTTTAATTCAACCAAAACTGAGATTCCTTTATTTTCATATCATTTAATTCGTTTTTTGATTCTTCCAATAAACCTTTTTTTATACCATCATAAGTGGCATCATTTTAACCAAAACCCAGATTTTGTTGATCTATAATAACCAAATCATTTATTTCTTCCCTCAAAAAATCTTTTGTTACTCAGCCTAAATTTTGTGATTTCAACCAAACCCGAGATTATGTTGCTTTCATAGCCACCAAACTGTTCTTTTAATCAATCTTTTGTGGAACGTCTACAAATAATGAAACAAAATTTTGTTACTTCTACATCACCCAATCAATTTTTGGATCTTTCAACGAACCTTTTATAATGTCCACAATAATTTTCTGATTATTAACAAAACAAAGATGTTGTTGCTTCTTTGGCAAACCAAATCGTGTTTTTTTTTCATTCAACAAAACTTTTTTGTTTAACTGTCAAACATTCTGTGATTTAAACCAAATTCGAGATTTTTTGATTCCATAGTAACCAAATGGTTTTATGGTTTTCACGAACATTTTGTCGCACCTAAAGAAATTTGGTTAATTCTACCAAAATCGAAATTTTTTTATAAGTATTAAAGTGTTGTTATGGCAAGAAAACATTTTTCAACTGACCTTTTATTGAACCAGCAGAAATTTTATAATTTCTACCAATACAAAAATTTGGTGGCTTTTTTAGCAACCAAATAGTTTTTTATTCTTTCGACCAACGTTTTATTGCACCAAACAAAGTTTGTGATTTAAACAAAAAACAACACACATTTTGTTTATTCTACAAAAACAGAGATTTTATTTTATGAATCAAAATTTTATTCATTCTACATGAACCAAATCGATTTTTGTTCTTTTTACAAACCTTCTATAGCAACAAATTCGTTGTTTAGTTCTTTCCACAAATGCTGTGTTGAACCTATACAAATTTGGTTAATTTTACTAAAACTACCATTTTTTTGGTGCAATAACAAACTATTATTCCTTCTGGAGCAATCAAATAGTTTTTTTTTTTTTTTCAACGTACCTTTGTGGAACCATCGCAAATTTTGTGATTTCAACCAAAACCGAGATCTTTTTTTTGTATAGCAGCCAAGCCAACTCATTTTTTCGTTCTTTCCAAAAACCTTTTTTTTTTAACAAACACAAATTTTGATTATTTCACCAAAACTGAATTTGTGTTGTAAAAATTAAAATTTTCTTCTGACAACAAGAAAATTTGTGGTTTCTGTTGGAACCAAATTGGTTTTTGATTTTGTCAACAAACATTTTGTTGAACCAATACAAATTGGGTTAGTTTGACCAAAGCCGAAATTTTGTAGTTTCTGTAGAAATCATCTCGTTTTTTGATTCTTTCAATAAACCTTTTTTTTAATCAATACAAATTATTTTCATTATACCAAAACCGAGGATATCTTATAAGAATAAAAATTATTTTTCTGGAACAACAACAAATTTTTGTTGCTTCTATAGAAAATAAATCGATTTTGGATTTTCTCAACGAACAGTTTGCTAAACCATCATAAATTTTATGATCTTAGCAAAAATCTAGATTTTGTTGTTTCTGTAGCATTCATATTATTTTTTGGTTTTTTCATCAAACATTTTCTTGAACCTACAGAAATTTTGTTTGTTTTACCAAAACTGAGATTCTTTGTAAGAATTACAATTTTTACCTTCATGGCAACGTAATCGTTTTTTGGATTTTTCAACAAACTTTTTGTTGAAACGCCAAATTTTGTGATTTTAACCAAAAGCCGATATTTTTTCTCCTATAGCAACGAAATATTTTTTGGTCTTTGGTTTTTTTAACGAACCGTTTCAACCAGCACAAACTTTTTTATTCTACCAATAACTAAATTTTATTGAAAGAAACAGAACTTGGTTGAGACAATAACAAAATTGTGTTGCTAGTTTATCATCCTAATCGGTTTTTTCTACTTTAAACATACCTTATGATAAAAAAACTCCACGCTTTTGATTTAAAATAAAATCTGGACTTTGTTTATTCTACAAAAACCGAGATTTTCTTCTAAAAGCCAAAATTTGGTTAAAACAGAAAAAAATGTTTATTAAAATTTAGGAAATTTAAATGGGATTAAAATCAAACTTAAAATCCTATTAAGCTTCCAATAATCAATTTAATGTGCAGATTCCATGAAAATAAAACCAAGAATCCAAAGACCAAATTTTGAGAACCACTATAAAATGTTCTTATTGCAATCTGAAAAAAGATAACACGCATTTTTTTTAAATCAGACTTTTTTTACAAAAATAAAAAAGTAAAATGAGAAGGTAACCAAATAAATCCCCTTACTACTCTTCTTACTTTTTTATTATTTTATTATTAACACATCACAATAAAAATACGTTTGTAACAAATTATCACCAACATTTCGGCACTCAAACAGCACCCTTAAAAAGCTGTTCCTACCTGCTCATTTTTTTTCTTTTTTTTTTTTGCCTTGATAAGGGTGCTGTATGGGTGCCGAAACGTAGGTGATTCTTTTTTAACAAATATTTTTTAATTTCTATTAAATAATAATAAAAATAACAAGTCGAAAGAAATAAAAATAGAAGGAAGGGGATTTGGTTAGTTGCCTTCCCATTTTTCTTTCCTTTTTCTTATTTTTGTCAACAACGAAAATTCTTCTATTTTTTCTAAAAATTGTTATCTTATTTCAGATTGCAATAGAAAATTGTTGTTCCTGTTCTAGAGATCAAGCAGTTTTTTTTATTCGAGCTAAACATTTTTCTCAGTTTAGATGTCTAGAAACTATCAAATAAATTTTAAAATTTTGAAATTTTTTTAGTTCTTGTTTTGGGACAATGCCAACGATTAACAACTTCTGAAGCACCCTGGGTTTGGGGTGAAGATTCGTCGAACAATCAAAATCCATTTATAAGAACTACAAAACCACCAAGAACGATGCGAACAACGCAACCTACAAATACTGAAAATTCAGTAAATCCGAAAGACGCACCGAGTCCAAGAGTCTGTCCCGGTTGTCCCAGAACTCCACAATTTAATCCAGTTTGTGGGAGTGATAACGCCACTTATGATAATGCTAACGCTGTAGATTGTGCCAACACGTGTGGTCCGAGTAAGTAAACAATTTTTATATGATTTTTTTTCTTAATAAAAATTTATTAATTGTGTATTTTTACCCTCCAGATAATTTGTTATAAAAAATATGTTAATTTATCTTCTCCTTTGTTGCAGAAATTGAAATATTGTTCTATGCAGCGTGTAGACCAACAGCATAAAATTGTGATAAACGATTTCAATTCGCTGGATATAATTAATTAAACTCTAATAGGCTGCGATAGAGGTAAAATGTAATAACTAATTATTATTTATAACAGTTAATAAGATTATCAGCCTTGAGATTTTTTGTTGAATATTATAAATTTCCTACTTACTGAATTAGATAACTAATTATTTGCAACATTATTTAGCAATGACGACCCGCTTTCGAAAAAATATCATTTTTCCAGCAAAATTTGTTATGGGTTTCAATTTTTATTTATTAGATTCTCATGCAAAATTATGTGAATATAATATTTCTAACACTTGTTTTTAATGCAAAATTCTCTTTTTCCTTTATTTTTTACTCATTAACAATTGAAGAAAATTGAATTTTTAATTGATGAAAACTCAATTTAAAATTTTATTTTATTTTCAACTGTTTCATTTTCTTCCATTTTAATACTTCAATTTTCTTCAATTTTCAGTAGTTGAATTTTCACATTTTAACAGTCGAAAATTCAAATATGGAATATCAAATGTTCAATTTGCTTCTATTTTTTACAGCTAAAAATTAAACGGTAGAAAAATCAAGAAGAAAGTGAATTTTATATTAGGAAACAATTTTGTACTCAAAGAGGATTTTTTTGAATTTTCAACTATTAAAAATTGAAGAACTTAAAAAATTAAATTTTCAATTTAAAATCTTATTTTATTTTCAACTGTTTCATTTTCTTCCATTTTAATCCTTCAATTTTCTTCAATTTTCAGTAGTTGAATTTTCACATTTTAACAGTCGAAAATTCAAATATGGAATACCAAATGTTCAATTTGCTTCTATTTTTTACAGCTAAAAATTAAACGTTAGAAAAATCAAGAAGAAAGTGAATTTTATATTAGGAAACAATTTTGTATTCAAAGAGGATTTTTTTAAATTTTCAACTATTAAAAATTGAAGAACTTAAAAAATTAAATTTTCAACTGTTGAAAATTAATCCAACGAAAATTCTTTTTTCAATTTGCTTTAATTTCAAACAGCTGAATTTTCTTTAATTTTCAACAGTTAATTTTATTTTATTTTATTTTCTTCGATTTTCGACAGTTTAAAATTGAATTTTCAATTTTCAATCTTCTTCTGTTTTCAACAGTTGAAAATTCAATTTTCTTCAGTTTTCAACAGTTGAAAATTTAAATTTCTTCTGTGTTCAACAAGTGAATATTAAGTTTTAAAATTTCTTCCGTTTTCAACAGATGAAAATTCAATTTTTTTTGATTTTCAACAGTTGAAAGTTTAATTTTCAATTTTCTTCTGTTTTCAACAGTTTAAAATTCAATTTTCAATTTTCTTCTGTTTTCAACCGTTGAAAATTCAATT
>NC_046660.1:62325567-62329608 GCF_010883055.1 Belonocnema kinseyi
CTAGAACTTTTCATAGGAATTTCTAAACTATTACCGAAAATTCGGCCTCGTGAAATCAAGATCGTGAATCAATGGTTGATGAGGTCCTGCGCGAGCGACTGGGATGGTACTTGGCGCGTCAGGGGGGTCACTAAGCGGTGCCCTGGCACCTAGAGGACGAGGTCCCTCGGGAGCCATTATCATCGAACGTAGGGACCGAGGAGACGGTGCAGGGTCTCCCAGAGGTTTGAAGGCAGCGAATCGGGTTCCACCAACCGTTTACCCAGTTGGAATTGATCCACCATGGGCACCGACAATGGCTAGGGATGGGGGAAGACTAAGCTTTAAGGGGTCCGTTATTACTAACTTACACCCCCATTCTCAGCAGAGAAATGTGGAGGGAGGGGATGAAGGGGCAATGGGACCGCGGACTATAGCAACAGTACCGATTTGTGGGAGCGGTAGACTAATGAGTGAAGGGGCCCCGTTTTGTGAATATGGATACGAGACCCCGAGGAATTAAGACTAGGGTCAACGCGGCAGACGAGCGCTTCGACTTACTTTCGACATATTAGCCACCGATGGTGAGCGCTCTCACGTGTGCTCCCTTATTAATGACGTCGCAGCCTATTTTTACCACTGCGATTATTAAAGACATCCGCCCACAAGACGATCTATATAGCAGGAATTGGCGAGACCCATTCAAAATAAAGACACAGTACGGCGAAACGGAAAACTGGGGCCGGACCGCAGAAACAGATGGTTGTCGGTACCCAGAGCATTATCCAGAGCCCCACACACGAGAATTCGCTCCGTATGAGCACCCCGAGCATAGGTTTGGGGAACGTAAAGGGCCTTGAATGGATCGGGCCACCCATCACTACCCAGGGTCGAGCCTCTTCCTTCACAAGAACCCGATCTTAGCAAAGAAAGGAGAGCTCGGGCCAAGCAAAGGCCATATGCTACAGGGTAGTGAGAACATGAGTCCCTATGACGTTACTCCCACGGGTGGGAGGGAAGACCAGAACACAGGGGCTCTGCGCAACCAAACGCAGACGAGAATCATGGAGGGGTGGGAGGTCAGTTTTAACGCACAGAAAAGCTCAAGTATGGACAACTTCTTGTGGAGGTTTCAAGAGGACGAGGAGTTATTAGTCGCTATGCCCTCCCCATTAAAGGATATTTCATGGCACTGGTTCTGTCAGAACAGATTAAGATGGAACACATGGGACCAGTGGAAGCGGCATTTCCAATCCCGCTTCGGGGGCGCCTTCTACCAAGAGAGGTTACAAGAGCAGATCTTTTCACGCAGGCAATGCCAAGAAGAGCCGGTAGCGGACTACCTAAGCTGCATGTATGGGGTTCTATCAGCTCTCGACAAGGTCAATGCATCTCGAAATCCAAATGAACCGTGTATACGCGAACCTGAGATCCAATTTTAGGAGGGCCATCAGACGTTACGAATTTACTGATTACAATGTTCTAGCATTTCTAGCAGCGCACTACGAAGGCGTCGTATCCACGTTAGGTGAGGATCTGGCCCCACCGTCTCCAGAAAAGTCCCTCATTCCGTAATATGTCTACAAAGGGAAGGGGCCACCGGCTAAAAAGAGCAGTTCTGTGTCCGCTATCGCCTCGAATTTAGTTGATACTGAAACCACACAGAGCTCGAGGGAGTTGGCCTACCTGATTAAAGCGCTTATCACAGTTATTAGTAGTGAAAAGCGCGGATCAGCTGCGAGCATGGGTAGAGAAGAGTTCACGAGTAAGCCTAAGTCTGGGGAGTCTATTAGACGTAATGATAGGGGCCCCCGGAACTGAAGGAATTCAGCAAAATCGTTTGTGCACATGATCCTTGAGCAACTTCGCGCCACGAAGACCATTACGACCTTAGATTTGAAGTAAGGTTACCAACAAATCCCAATGGTCGAAAATAGAAGGGAGAACGCAGTGTTTACAGTTCTTGGAATAAGGCTTTTTCAGTTCACAAGCGTTCCCTTTGGGCTATCAGGGGCCTCTGCGACATTCCAGCGACTGGTAGGCCCCCTCATAGGATCAGACATGGAACCGAAGGTCTACGCAAACCTCGATGATATAGTCATTGTATGGTAAATGAGACGTCAAGGGTACACAGGTGCAAATTGGGATTTTGCGACAACAACAGCTGATTTAAAGATTGAGAAATGTTCAAAACATCAAAAGATATGTATTGTTGGTGTGGAATTTTCTGTAGAATACAATTTTTTAATTTAAATATAAAAAAAATTTTTGTTATAATCAAAGTATGTTTTCCAAAAAATGATTTTTTCTTTTGAAAAATCGTATTTTTTTGCTTTCGGAGGGTAGGCGCTTTTGCGAGTAGGACGATGCCGGACACGGAAGGAAAATATTTTGTCACGGAAATCGAATGTTTAGCCGTGATTTATTCGGATAGGAAATCCCTTCACTATCTAGAGGGGTTTCACTTTACAGTGACCACTGACCAGAGCTCGTTGCGATGTTTGCATAACCTTCATAATCCAACCGACCGATTAGCGCGATAAGCACTTGGTCTCCTCGAATGCGATTTTCAGTTCGTAAACCGGAAAGGAGCTTTGCACCACGTGTCTGACGTCCTTTCCCGGATGTACGAGGAGGAAGTGGCAGTCCCGATAGCCGCCATGGAGCGGGTGGAGGACGAGTGGTATCGTAAACAACTGCGTGAGGTGGAAGAGACCCCTAGAAATTTCTATAGGTGGAAGACCGTTCACGGAATATTGTATCGGTACCGTCCGATTCCGTTAATAGATGCGGTTATCGAAAACTTAGAGGCTTGGAAGTTGGTAGTACCAGCCGAGAAAAGGCTTAAAATCTTTTAAAATATCCTAATACTTCATAAACCCTAAAACCTGCAGTTCTCCTTGAGTATGTATAAACCTTGAAAACCTGAAAATCTTTTTGAATTTTTTCAGAAAAATTGAATTTTATTTTTTAGTTTGATCTTGAAACAGTGATTTGATTCATTTCGAAAGAGTATCAATTTAGTTTTCAATATTAAATTATCAAATTTTAATCGCTTGGAGTTCAAATTATTCAAATTTAAAAGTTCTAAATATTTAATTATTTAATTTTGAACGCTGATAATTGTAAAGAATAAAATGTCAATTCCTCTGAATTTTAAACGACCCAATAAAAAATTTTAATCTTAAAATATTCAATTTTTAATGTTTTGTCATTGTCATATTTCGCAATTTTAATCTAAAATCATGCTAGTTTCGTGATTCTCGAAATAAAATAAAATTAATCTAATTTTTACGGATTAGACTTAGAAATATACAATTGAACTATTTTTTCTAATTACATTCCAAAATTTTTTTTCACGTAAAATATTTTTTTTCTTGTTTAACGCTCATAAATATTCGATACTTATTTTTTTATTTTAATATGACACACAAAGTTTTCTAAGAAATTTCAAAAAATTGTATGTTCATAAAAAGTACCTTTTTTAATTGCTTTCACGTCAATATTAAACAAAGATATGAACATTCATACGGAAGTTAACCTTTGGGCGTTTTCCTCAACTTTCGAATAAAGTATAATAAAATCCACTTTAATTATTTATTTAATAATATAATCAAATATTTCTAAATAAATAGATTTTTTCAATTTGCACCTGTTTTTAAATTTAAAAAAAATTTTTATCTTAAAGAGTAGAATAAACGTTTTTCTTTATCTAGTCAAAATTAGGGAGTGTGTAGTCAAATACTTTCGAAGCACTGAATTTCTGAATAGCGACTCGCGCGCGCGAAGTATAACCGCAGCGCGACTCGCTCGGACTGGGACTCGACTGCCTACTCGATAAGTAAAACACAACAAAATCGTTCAATTCAACAAAATGTATGATTGAATTTCAACAAAATAAGTAAAACACCTGCAAACTCGTATATTCTTATGTTGTTAATTTAACACATTTAGAATTTATTTTTTATTACACCATTAAGCCATTTCCCTTTCGGGGTAGGCGTGACTCACTCGGCAGGGGAAAGGAGTAGTGTGTGGAAGGGATAGAGATTTTTCAGATTG
>NC_046660.1:62329708-62335859 GCF_010883055.1 Belonocnema kinseyi
GTTTATTTTCTGAGTCGAAATCATGTCAAAGTTAAGTATCAAATCGTCATATGGTGGAGATTGTAGTTCTAACGTCAGTCCCACCAAAAACTTCAGTTAATAGGGGAGGTTTGGGAGAGGGGGGGGAAGTAGAACTGGAACCGAGAGAGTCGTCTTGGGTTTGTGTTTTTGTTTTCATGCTGAGAAGGTCACCAACCTTCAGCAGCGTTGTGATATATGGAAGTTAGTATCCGGCCGTCTTCTCAGTCCGTCACCAAAGACATATATATCTTTTCTTGTGTGTTTATTTTAGGCCTATATCTTTGAATTTACAATAAAAAGCGCTATTTAAAAATGCATTGTTTCGAAAGTATTTGACTACCCACTCCCAAATTTTTACACGATCATGAAAAATGTTTAGCCTACTCTTTCAAATAAAAAAAAATAAATAAAAAAGGTCCAAATGGAAAAAATCTATTTGCTTATAAATCTTTAATTTAATTTATGAAATAAATTATTAAAGTAAATTTTAGTATAGGTTATTCGAAAGTTGAGGAAAATGCCCACATTTTATCTTCTGTGTGCATTTTCGAATCTTTGTTTAATATTGCAGTATAAGCAATTGAAAACAGTTACTTTTTCATGTATACAATTTTTTTTTGAAATTTCGCGAAAACTTTGTGTGACATATTAAAATAAAAAAATATGTATCGTATATTTTTGAGTGTTTAAGAAGAAAACAAAAAATTTGATGCGAAAAAAAATGTTGGTCGCAAATATTGTGTAGAATGACCTATATTAAAAAATTTGTTTAATAATGAATTTTTAAATTTGCATATTTTCATGTCAGTAAATATAAATTCAGAGATAGGAGCGGGCGATTTACGCGCGTGCATTTACTGCTGGTATGCAATAAAACGCACCTCTGTATTTTTCTTTATTAGACACAAATATTTCCTTATCCTTTTTATTGTATGATTTAAAATCAATCAATTTCTTGCAAAAAGTTTTGTTGATATTTATCGACTTCTGCAATTGATAATATATGCATGTGAAAAAACTGCGCGTTTCGCAAAGAAATTAAATTTTTTATCAACCGGGAGAAATCACGAATACTTACCGGAGAACCACGAGAAAGCCGGGAGACAAAAAATAAAAAAATGGTAGCCACCCTGGGAAAGCAAAAACGAAAAAGTTTCCACTTTATTGTTAAATAACTATTTTTTATTTATTTAGAGTGAAATATTAGCAGTCGAAAGAAAAACAACAAAATCTGTTAATAATTGTGCTATTGGGCGGTTTTCGCGCGCCTTGTGAAAGGTGCGTGGGTTAGCGACCATCCCGTTTACCCACGCCATGCCAGTCCGCCGCTGAACATAAACATTAAATATAAAAAAAATGTATTATCAGAAAAAATATTGTAGAACGCTTCACTTGATTCGAGAATTCATTCTTTTCTTCCTTGATCCGTAAATTGTCGTATGCCCCAAAAAAATGGATTAAATTTCGGATGAGTTTCTAAAATTAAATTCCGGGCAGGTTCGTTGATTTGTATTTCTTGGACTTGTTGGATTCGTTGGAATTTCTGTTGTCAATTGCACCGTTGAAATTAAATTTGATGGTTTATTAGGTCGAAAAAATGGATTTTCTTTGCTTATTGTTTCCTTATCTCGAATCCTGGGTGCATCATCATCGCTTAATTGTTGACATTGTCCCAATGCAAAGAAAACTGAAAAAAGAGAGAAAATTTAAATGTATACAAATTTGTTTAGATTTTGAAAATCCGAAAATGTTAACGAATTCTTTTATTTTGAGGTTCAATGCTAGGATGAAGGAAAAATGATACAATTAATATTATTGTTTCGGTCTAGTAAAAAATGTGGTTTGCATCAAAATGTGATAAAATTTGAAATCGCTGAATGTCTTTTCTTTAGTTTTTGCATATACAAATTTAAAAAAAAAACTATCAATTGGTTTATCTATTATGACAAATTTTGTATATACAGTTTTTGAAAGTGTAAAAAATTATAAATGGAAAAAAAGTTGATTTAAATCAGATTTTTTAAATATGCAAAAACATGATTTTTTAGGTTGAGTACAATGCACAATTTGTTTGGGAAAATCAAAAAACATGTAATTGTCAGTCTTTCTTTCATTTAAAAAAAACGTGATTTAGATGCAATCATTTGTGATTTCTTATTTTGTACTTTAAAATATGTTCCACAATAATATTTAAATTATTTTCATTGAACCCCAATAAAAAATTAGAAACTAATAAATCGTGCAAAAAACGTTAAGTTTTTGGCCCATAGGTAAATCTTTTTCAATTTTAAAATTTACGGAACAGATTTTTTTACTCTTTTTAAATTAAATTGCAAATTTTTCATTTAACTCAAATGGTTATTCTTAATTTAAATATTTTTATTCCACCGTACTGAACATCCTTAAACATTTAATCTTTCAAAGAATCGGATTTTAACGTCTTCATATTTTCACTGAATTTTCTTTATTTTCAACAGTTTAATTTCCATCTATCGAAAATTTATTTTTTAACACGATTTTCTACAGTTAAGTTGTGAAAATTGAAAAAATGAAAATTGAATAAAATTCAACTGTTGAAAATTTAATTTTCAACAGTTCGAATTCCAAAATAATATCATTGTTAAATATAAAAAATTTTAAACGACAAATCTTAATGCAAATCAAAAATTGTAATCTGTAATTGTTTATTTAAAATTAGTTACTTACAATTTTGTATTTTCTTTCATTGTAGAAAAAAATTGGTTTTTATTATGCAATCGCCAGTGATTGCTTATTTTGTCCTGTAAAATGTATTCTACAGTAATATTTAAATGATTATTATTGGACCTAAATGAAAAATTAGAAACAGCATTTTTATTTCGCCCCTGGCTTCTTGAACACCCTTAAATATTTAAAATTTTTAAAGAATTGGATTTTAACCTGTTAGATATTTCTCATAAGCTTCATTGAACCTCTGAAAACCGGTTTATAAAGGTTATGATAATGAAATCTTACATCGCGGTTCTAATACAATAATAATAATAATAATAATAATAATAATAATAATAATAATAATAGTACAAACTATATAAAAATGTATAGTTTGAATAAACTCACCTAAAAACCACAAAATAATTTGTTTAAAAAACATTGCTACTTTAAAATTTTTTCGATTTTACGAGAATACGTTCACCGTCCTTTTGAAGAGAGGGAGAGACTGACTGGTCCATCGAAGGTCATGATCAGCATCGAGAGATAAGTCTTATTTATATTTATAGATTAACTAATAATTTTACTGAAGAAGGAATGCAAAATTTTCTGGAAAATTTATTTACAAACAAATTTTACTGGACAAACTTAGAACAAAGTTGAATTTTTTAATGGTCCTGGAAAGCTTCTTAATTATTGACAATAAATCAACATAATTGTTTATTTATAAAAGTGAATGTTATAAGAATTGTATATTTCTGTGTTTTAAAAGGTGACAATACAGGAGAAATAGCTGAATTAAAATTCGGCATTAAGTAGAATAAAACGTAAATATAAGTAGTGTTGATTCTTTATAAATATTATTTTTAATATTTAATTCAATTTTAAACAATGGAATGTTTAACTTTCAACACTTAAAATTCGAAAAAATCAACTTTAAACAGTTTTATGAAAATTGTTTATTTATTAAAAAATATTTTCGTGAAATGTTTCCGTGTTTATTCATTAAAATTACATGTAAAATTATTTAAATGTAACATTTTTAACACACCCGATTTTAATAAAAAAATTAGCTTATTTCTTGGAAATGCTTAGAAATTGGGAAAACTGAACAAATGAAAAACAAACTGGAAAATCGGAAAAAATTGAAAATTTAAATTCCTTAAATTTTCCACAGTTGATAATTCAACTGTTAAGAATTAAAAAAACCATTTTTTAAACATTGAAGAAAGTTCAACCGTTTGAAATTGAAGGAAATTAAACTGTTGAAAATTTAAAAAAATTGAATTTTTGGAAGTTGATTTTTAAATTTTTAATTTTTAGTTGTTGCAAATTGAAAGCTGAACTGTTGAGAATGTAAGAATATTGAATATTTAATATTCTACAGTTTAATTCTCCCCAGTTAAAACTTCAATTTTTTATTTTTTACAATCTTCAATAGTTAAATATTCAACAATTGAAAATTTGAAAAAATCAACTTTATATAAAAAAATGTTATGCAATGAAATTTTTAATTATTAAATTCTCATGTGAAATTATGTGAATAAAGCATTTTTCACACTTTTTTAAAATACGAAATTTCCTTTTCTCTTGGATTTTCAACAGGTTAATTTTCAACAGGTCAATTTTCAACTGTTGACAAATGAAGTGTTACAAATTAAAGAATATTAAAATATGAATTTTTATTCGTTGACAATTTAATTTTCTTAGATTTTAGCAGTTGAAAATTATGTAAAACTATGTAAATACAACATTTTGTGCACTTGTTTTTAATACAAAAAATTTTTTTATCCAATTTAAAACTACTGATAATTCAACTGCGAAAATTATAAAAAAATTCGAGTGCTGAATATTGAAAAGAATTCATCTGTGTAATTTGTCAATTTTCAGCAATAAAATTTTTAGTATTTATTGTTGTACTGTTGAGAATTTGAAATCGAATTTCTAAGAATTAAAGAGAATTTAATATTCAATAGTTAAATTCTCCACAATTAAAAAAATTAAAATTTAACTGTTCAAAAATGAATAAAATTTAAATGTGAAAATTGAAGAAAACTTTCATTTTCAACAGTTCAAAAATCAAAAAAATCAACTACATATAAAAGATTTTATGTGATGAAATGTTCATTTATTAAATTTGAATGTAAAACTATGTAAAGATTAACTTTTGAACACTTTTTCTGTGATTTTCAACCGTTTCATTTTCAAATTTTAAAAACTTGATTTTTCAGTTATCGTACATTGAAAAACATTGAAAATTGAATTTTCTATATTTTAAATTTTCACAGTTAAATAATGAAAATTCAACTACTGAACAGTATCAAAACCAATTGTTAACAATACTATATCTACATAATTTTATATAAGAATTTATTAAATAAACATTTCAGTCCGTGACAATTTTTTTGTTGAAAAAATACGTTTTTCGAAAACGGGTCACCATTGGCAATGTTTTTTTCTATTTTCTGTGTTTTTTTCTCGTTTTTTTTTCTTGTTTTTTGACAATGTTTTAGTGAAGCAATAGTGATAAAATGGACTCATTAGGTAGGGAATTGATCAAATTAAAAAAAATTATATCTCCTATCATCTCTTTTTTAATTAATTATATTACTAAAATTATTATCAATTATCACATTGTAACTGTATCGAAGTCTATTATAGTTTAATTAATTATATCCATCCAATTAAAAGCGTTTACCACAATTTTATGCTGAGGGTCTACATGCTGCTTAGAACAATATTTCAATTTCTGTAACAAAAAAGAACATGCACTTATATATATTTTTTATAAAAAACTATATATGAAGGATAAAAAAGACGATTAAATACATTTTAATTTTTTTTTAAATATGGAGAAATATTTTTCTGACTTCGACCATACTTGTTGGTATTTCAGTGCTGAAATGTTGAGAATTGAATTATCGTCAATTTTCAACAGTTGAAAATCGAAAAAACCGATTTTTTCCACAACAAAATTTCTTATAAATTAAAAACATTTTTATTAATTTTTCATGTAAATTTATGTAACTATGAAATATTTAACAAATTTTTTCAATGCAAAATTCGTTTCCTTCTTGGATTTTCAGCAGCTGAATTTTCAACTGTTGACTATTTAGTTGTTAAAAACTGTAGAAAATTGAAAGTTGGATTTTAAGGCTTTTGAAAATTGAAGAAAATTGAATTATCAACTGTTAAAAACTGCAAAAATGATAAATTTCCTCATTTTTTTTTTATTTTGTTGAAAATTAAATTTTTAATTTACATCCGTTGAAATTCGAAAAATTCGAATTTTTTTCAAAAACAACATTTTTTATGGAATAAAATGTTTATTTATTAATTTTTCATGTAAGGTTTTCAGCAACTAAATCGTCAGTTCTTAACAATTGAACAAAATTAAAAATGCAAATGTTGATAATTGAGAAAAATTCAAAATTGAGTTTCC
>NC_046660.1:62335959-62337101 GCF_010883055.1 Belonocnema kinseyi
GTACCATTGGATTCAGCGGGTCAAAATACATAAGATTAACTAGTTTTTACCTTTTGCCTCTTGAATGCATACGGGAACATACCCAGCTCCCGGACTAAAGGTATTGCAGAATTCTTTTAGCTGCAGTCCCGTTATCTTTCCCATTTTAAACGTTAAACTGGCTTAGATAATTAATTGCATAGGTAATGCCTGGTCTTGTAGCTACAGCCAAATATATGAGACTCCCTATGACTTCAATTTTGTTTACATATCCACAGGTGTTACAGCAGATTTTGAGTTCTTCATTCCAAACTTCTTCAGAAACTCCATTCCCAAACAGTGCTTAACCTTTCCTAAATCCTTTATTTCAAATTGTTCCTCGAATTTTTATTCGAAGCTTTACAACCAATTGGAGCTATTGACAAACAAAAACATTTCATCCACGTAAATGGCGATGATTAAGATCTCATCTCCAGATTTTCCCATATAGATGCAAGCATCTGCATTTAGTAGCTTAAATCTAAGGACACAAAGTTCCTTGTCTAGTTTCACATACAACTGTATATCAGCTTGCTTACTAAACCGTAAAGGGCTTTCTTCATCAAATAATACTGGTTGCCACTTTGAATCCTTTGTAACATTTCTCCCTAAATCTACTTCTTCGTTCTTCAATTTTTCCTGCAAGATTATTTCAGGCAACATTTCTTCAAATAATTCCGGAACTTCCATATGAATCTTCTCTTATATGTCAACGTTCAAAAAGACAGTTGTGACGTCAAGCTAATGATCAATGAGATCATTTTCTAAAGCAAGAGCCAGTAATAATCTGACAGACTCAATACAAACAACCGGGGCGAATTTTTCTGTAAAGTCGACCCCTTGCAGCTGAGAATAACCTTTGGCTACCACCCTTGCCTCCCTGCTCTCCAGGATTCCCTCTGCATTACACTTATTACAAAGCACAATTCTGGACAATTCTGGATTATTCGCCATCGTTTCCACTTGATGATTTGGAACCTTTTAATAAATTTAATACTGTTTGACTGCTTTAAAAATTGTTCAATATTTGCTGAAATTTACGGTTATTTTCGGAATTTTCTCGGTGATTTAAGGAATTACGAGGGTAGTTCAATAAGTCCTTAGAATGACCAACAGATGGCGCG
>NC_046660.1:62337201-62356645 GCF_010883055.1 Belonocnema kinseyi
ACCTAAAATTTTATGCTGTAGAATGGTTCCATCTGATGTCCAAAGACACTAAAAAAAGTTTCATTCCCCTATCTCATCCGGAACACCCTCGTTTTCAACCCCCAAAATATTGAAAATTTGAAAAAAAATCCGGAACACTCCGTTTTCAACCCCTAGCACAATGAAAAATCTGAGAAAATTCCCTAACTTTCAGTCCTAAAGTTTTATGATTTAGAATGGCCCCGCTGCATGTATAAGATATGAGAATATAAGAAGATAAGATATTGAAAGAAAGCGAGAATTCGTCCCTCATTTGACTAATAATAATAGTACATACAAAAAATAATATAAAATTCTACTATGTCCCATAGGAAGAGTTGAGATTTGATACTCGATTTAAAAAATTGTTATTTTTATTTGCTCTACCAATGTTTATGGATAGTCGTAGCTTCTGTACTTCTCCTTCTCCGAGTCTCGCCAATTCTGCGAACTCCGAGGGCTTGCTTCTTCGTGCCTTCTCCTTTGCACGCTCATTCGCTATATACCGAGAGCGAGTGACAGATTTTGGTACAATACGTTGACAAATACTCAAATATCCCAATATTATGAGCTTTTTTATGTATTCATATATTAAGAAATTTTAGACTATTTAGTCCGGAAATGGATTAAGAAAAATAAAACTAAAAAATTACTGGCCGATTGAATTTTATAAGGAAACTGCAGATTGGAATTAACGAACTACGTTTAAACATAGATATATAAACAAAATAAGGTTTTATGTAGAACAATTGATATTAAGTAAACATCAGACTTAATTCAAATCAATTCGTTTCCTTGGCTGTTGATTTATATGTGACTAAAACGAAACTACTAAACTACTAATTATTTTAACGTTATTGCAAATACTGTGTGCCTTTTTTAAAGTAATCCAAATGAATATCATAATTAAGATAGAACCTAATTATAATGTAATTTTCATTTAAAAAAAGATCAAAGTAAGGAGTCATTTACATGGAGAATAGTCATTTTACAGGTCCCAATCTCCCGGATCATATCACGTGTTACGAAAATGATCGGAAAAATATAGAAAATGAATTGCAGAATGAAAAATTTTTTATAAAAAAAAGAACATTATCATTAGAATCTATCCTGATAATGATATAAGTATATGTTCGTTTGAAGAAGGGACGCACGTTAGAATGAATAAACGAACTTTTAAATACTATTATTTTATTATTAATAATTTTTTGTACTTTAATGTACTTAAAAAACTATAAGACCTAATAATACTTCTTCAAAAAATGGATATTAATACTTTAATTTTTTAAACATCCAGATGATGAGAATTTTTCAGAAATCTTATAGCCAAATAATTCAGTTTATTTAAAAACGATTTTCACATGGTTCGGAACAAAACAGAGAAGAGACGATGCTTTTGTTTTGAGACAACTTTTTCCTGAGTTTTTAAAAGCGAAGAAATATTATGTATGTGTATGAAAATTCTATGCAAACTCACACTTATATTTATGCTTTATTCCAAGAAATTTTTAGTGTTTGGAATCGGTGAATATAAGTGTCCAATGATGTCGCGGCGATTCGCAAATTTCGCTAGAATTCTGTACACAAGTCTCCCTCCTTTTTGGACGATGTTTTGTCGCATATTAAATTAAAAGAAACCTCATTCGTCTTTTTGGAAATCATCGAATTCGCATCCAAATTAGAGCGGTTACTGAGAGCACCTACGAATTAGAATTTTGTCTAAGAGTATTAAATTTCAATGCGAGTTATTGACAAAGTATTGTACTTGTTTCGTTAGAATTCCCTACTGTTTTTTCGTGAATATTCTGTAGTGTTTTTATTTACTTTTTAAAATCGTAAATTCGCTTTTTTGTTCGATTTTTTAATACTAAGAACTCTTAATCATGTCGTCCGACAAACGGTGTTTAGAAGTGATCACCAAAGTACTTATGGATAATCCGGAGTACACGTATGATGTGAAACTTAATGCAAAGCTGCTTCGAAAGGTAAGTGATTACAAATAATGCATTACGAATATTCTAGTTTTAAGACAATCGTAAAGGTAGGTTCTTAATCGAATTTTCAGATGGGTGTCAAAGCCATTCAAGTTGCGATTTTGTTATAAAGTTGAGATTAAAAAGTCGAATTCATCCATGAAATCTTTTGTATAACGATAAAACTTTTATAAATTTAATTGAAAACTATTTCCGGTATTCGGAAACCATTTTTAAGAAATCTGAAATTACAAAATAAATTTCTGTGAATTAAGAAAACCGATGAATTTACTTCAAAGAAAGATCTGATATTTTATTATTCTAAAGTTAATAAAAAATAATATTTTTGATCTAATAAATAATAGATGCGACAGGTTTCTATCATCTAAATATAAATAGAGATTGATTTATAGAAATGAAATATTATTACACTCACATACTTTTCGTTAGAATAAATGATAAAAATGAATTAAAATTTAGTGGTATATCGTTTCAGAAAACAGACACTCGAGGTTTTATTGAACTTATTCACATTGTAGTACCCATATTTAATATTTTCGTAACAGTTTTTAATACAAGAGGGAGGTCTGAGGGAGTTTTGTCGAAATTTTTCTAAAATATTAGAAAAAATAAAAAAAATTTTTTCATTTTGAAAAAACTCCCTTTCTATATGTTGTTCACAATTATACAAATAAAATTTTTTTAGTCTCTCAATTCAGAAACATGGAAAAAAATTGATCTGGAAAAATCACGGTTTGTGATCTTCACATTTATATAAATAAAATTATATTTTTAAAATACTCCTAATTTTAAAAAACTCTAAAACATTAAGTTTAAAAAAAAATGTTATTCGCTTTCTTTTCAAAATGTTCATTTTTTTATTTGTTTCATGTAAAATATTTAGTTTCTTTTTATAAATTAATCAGTTATTTTCTAAGTTTAACACAATCACCTGAATTTCTTTTAAATTCGTTGAATCTTTTACTTAATTTTTTACCTATACAGTTTTTTTATTTTTTATAAATTATTTAGTATTTTTCATGTTTTTCAAACAGGAGTCTTTTTATAAATATATGTTTCTGTATATAATTGTGAGCAACGCATAGACTGGGAGTGTTTTGAACTTTTGAAAAATGTAATGTTTTTTTTTAAATTCTGATTTTCTATTTTATATAAAATACGTAATTATTTTTATGAATCACTTAGTTTATTTTATATTTTTTGATGAAGAAACTGATTAAGACTATGTTTTTATTCATATAATTATAAACAACACAAGTACCGGACATGCTTTTATTTATATAATTGTAAATAACACATCGACCCGGTGTATTTCCAATTTTTTTAGTTATTTCTTGATCAAAATATTCATTTATTTTTTTTTTTATTAATGATTAAGTTATTATTTATAAATTATTTACTTAGTTTCACATTTTAATTTATGAGAGTGTTTTAAAGAAGTAATACAGTTTTCAAAATTTGTAAAATTTACAAAAAATATATTAAATTATTTTTTTGATAATTTCAGAAATTACATTTAAATTCTTTACTAGATATCAAATACATTTCAAAGCTATCTTAATTGAATTTTTCGATTGCACCAAAATTCAAAAAGTGACAGCATTTCAATATCGTTAATAACTAATGTTAATAACAAAAATGCTCAATTGAAAAAATCAATACAATCTCATCGTACGAGAAAATATCACGAGTTTGAAGTTTTTTTTTGTGCCATAGATTAGGAAAACAAATTTTAATCGGTCTTCTTACGTTAGTGATTTTGTAAATAACAATGCAGGTATTTTTATCAAGAGAAGAAACTGAAAATGAGGATTCAGATAGTTTTTTAAAATAATTTGAAGAAACAAAGTAACTTGGATTTTATCAGGTTTTCTGCTGCACGATGATTGCCGATCTGAAAGCTTCGGAAAACTTCGTTGGTCTTCTATTAATATCTCGATCCCCATTTGAAGTAAATTGAAGAAATTGGCGAATTTGATGTTTCGCATGATTGTTAATTTCATGCATGCATTGATTTTGAGGTTATGTTTTTCAGGTGTATAAAATATGGATATTAATACTATTACATATATTATTAATATTAATATTATAATTATAAAATATTATATTTATTTTAAAGAATAGTTGACTAACTGTTGATAGAAATAGTTAAACTTTCAACCGAAACAATTAGTTTTCCAAAACTTTTTTTTTTGAATAAAATAGATAAATTAACAAAAAAATGTTTCAAAATTGTTTTCAACATACACTACCGTCGGAAATTATGAGATCGATTGACGCAAGCACTATTAAAAATCACTGCTGGCTTTGAACCACGATAACTTAGCGAAAAAAAAAGATAGGGCATTTTTAAAGAAACAGTTAAAAAGCCTATGAACTTCGAAGTCTATTAGTGTTAAACATATTTTTTTATTTGCTAAGAGAAGACAGCACGTGATAAGTTTTTAAAAAAATTCTAGATTTTCTAAAATATTGTACCTCGACTTCAACTTTTAGCATGACCTAGGAAAATTGTTGCAAAAATCTGAAAATTATACGACATAGAGCCTGCAATTTTATTTTTATTTTAAGCCAAAGAAACTTAAAAAATCTTCATCGGTTCCCGACACACGATTAAAAATGTTCAATCGTATCTGAGCTGAGTTTTAGTCGACGATCACGGTTCTCGGCCGGTCTGCTGCTCGTCTCCTTCGTTGAGGCAGGACCGAATAGGCCACGCACAGAGGTGGTGCTAGATTGGGGCTCTCTTATACTTTTGATTCTGCTCATCAGTAATTTTTATTTCAAATTATTGTAAATTTTAAAAATTATTTATTGTTTTTTTTATATATTACAATTATTTGAATTCAGAATTGTCCCCATATTAAAGAATAAAAAAATAACAAACAGTTTTTTTTATTTCTCAACATTTTTATCAACTAGAATATTAATAACAATGTATATATATTGTTACGAGAGTAAACTATTTTTCAAACGAATGAGCATCTAAATTGTAAATGAATTATTTATATGAAAAACACTCAAAAATATTAAAAGTGAATAATAATTGAATTATTATTATATATTATTATAACTTTAATTTCTATTTAATGGTTTACAATTTTTCCTTTATGGTTCACTATATATAAATTCGTTCTCTTGCACCTATCCATCGTAAATTGTCACGATTATTTTACACTCCAACTTTCATCAATCAACTTTCATCAAGCACCACCTCTGTGCGTGGCCTATTCGGTCCTGCCTCAACGAAGGAGACGAGCAGCAGATCGGCCGAGAACCGTGATCGTGGACTAAAACTCAACTAAGATACGATTGAACATTTTTAATTGTATCTCGGGAACTGATGAAGATTTTTTAAGTTTCATTGGCTTAAATTCAAAATAAAATTGGAGGCTCTATGTCGCATAATTTTCTGATTTTGCAACAATTTTCCTGGGTCATGCTAAAAGTCGAAGTCGTGGTACAACATTTTAGAAAATCTAGAATTTTTATAAAAACTTATCACGTGCTGTATTTTCTTAGCAGATCAAAAAAAAATGTGGAAGTTCATAGGCTTTTCAACTGTTTCTTTAAAAATGCCCTATCTTTTTTTCGCTGAGTTATCGTGGTTCAAAGCCAGCAGTGATTCTTAATAGTGCTTGCTTCAATCGATCTCAAAATTTCCGACGGTAGTGTAATAGAACAATTTCTAAAAAAAAAGTTAAATTTTCATCCAAAAAGCTAAATTGTATACTAAAAAAAGGCATTTTAATAAAACACATAAACGTTGCACAAAAGAAATTTATTTTCCATTAAGACTAATTTTCTGTACAAGAAATTAATATTTAATCATAGTTAAATTTTCGACAATAAAGATTACTTTTCTACCAAGAAATACGAGTATTCAATAAAATACAAAAATTTTCAACTGAAAATGATCACTTTTCAATGAAGTTTAATAAACTAGTTTCACTTTCAACCAGAAAAGCTGAAAAAATCGTAAAAATTCTTTGAAATCGCTTTAAATTATTGAAATCAATTGAGAACTCCTTGGTATTTATTAAAATATCCTAAAAAATTTTTAATCCTTTGAAATCTCTTGACATTTTTCAAAGCTCTTGAAAATTCCTTACAATTAAAAAAAAAATCCATAAAATATTTCAAATCCTTCAAAAGCTCATACTAAATTATTGAAATCAATTGAAAATGCCTTGGAATCTATTAAAATATCTTAAGATATATCAAATCCTTTAAAATATCATATTAAATTACTGTAATCAATTCAAAATTCATTGGAATCTTTTAAAATTCTCTCAAATTTTCCAAATCCTTCAAAATCTTTGGAAATACCTAGAACTTCTTTTCAAGATTTCTAAAGTACATTGGACTTTTTTTAAATAACCCTTTTAAAATTTTTCTAATTCTTTGAAATACCTTCAAATTATTAATAAGTTGAAAATTCCTTAACATCTTTTAAAACATCCTCAAATATTTAAAATCCTTTAAAATCTTTTGAAATCTCTTGAAATTTTTTAAAGCTCTTGAAAATATCCTGAAATTTTTAAAATACCTTGAAATATTTCACATCCTTTAAAATCTCATATTAAATTTCTGTAATCAATTGAAAACTCATTGGAATCATTTAAAATTCACTCAAAATATTTTGAAATACCTAGGACTTTTTTTAAAAGATTTCTACAGTATTTTTGAATTTTAAAAATAACCCTTCTAAGATTACAAAAGATTTTTAAGGATTTAAAATAATAGAGGTGGTTTTAAAAGATGTCAAGGAATTATCGATTTATTTTCATAATTGAAAGGAATTTCAAAGAATAAAAAAACATTAGAAGGGTTAAATTTAAAAATTCCGAAGTAGGTACTTTAGAAATCTTAAAAAAAAAGTTCTAGGTATTTCAAAAGATTTTGAAGAATTACAAAAGATTGCAAAGAATTTTTAAAGGTATTAAATAATTTAGTATGAGATTTTAAAGGATTTGAAATATATCAGGGTACTTTTAAAATTTCAAGATATTTTCAAGAGCTTTAAAACATTTCAAGAGATTTCAAAAGATTTTTAAGGACCTTAGATATTTGAGGATGTTTTAAAAGATGGCAAGGAATTCTCAACTTATTTTTATAATTTAAAGGAATTTTAAAGAATTTTAACAACTTTGACAGAGTTATTTAAAAAAATTCCTAAGCACTTTAAAAATGTTTAAAAGATGTCAAGGTCTTTTAAAAGATTTTGAAGGTTTCGCAATATTTGAGAGTATTTTAAAAGGTTGCAAGAAATTTTCAATTTTTTACAGTAATTTAATTTAAGATCTTAAAGGATCAAAAATTTAGTATGATATTTTCAAACATTCCAAGGAGTTTTCAATTAATTTTAATAATTTAAAGCGATTTCAAAAGATTTTAACGATTTTTTTCATATTTTCTGGTTCAAAGTGGAACTGCTTTGTTAAAATTTTAGTTTTTTTTGTTGATGATTCATCAATGTAATTAGAAAAATTTGTTTTTTGAAAATTTAACTATTTTGTAGAAAATTCTTTTTGTTTTCGGTTAAATATTATTTTTTTTAACTACAAATTTAACTATTCTATGTTTCATTGAAAACTGATGTTTTTCAGTTGAAAATTTTTGTATTCTATTGAATACTCATCTTTCTTGGTAGAAAATTAATCTTTTTTAATATTGGGTCAATGGAATAATAGTGTTTATCCACTGGTCGTGATATGGTACTTAGTTTTTTATTAAAAAACAAGCTTTCGCTTGGTGACACCAAGCCTCATCAGGGATACATATGGAAGTAAACTAGTTACCTATTGGAAAAGAATTTTTAAGGATAAGATGTGCTCGTTAAAAATTAAGAAAAAAAAATTTTTGTTTTAATTAATCTTTTTTGTCGAAAATTTAACTATGATTAAACATGAATTTTTTGTATAGAAAATGAATCTGGATGGGAAATAAACTTCTTTTGTGCAAAGTTCATGTATTTTATTAAAAATGTCTTTTTTTACTATACATTTTGGCTTTTTCGATGAAAATTTAACTTTTCGTTTAGGAAATTTAATATTATGTTTAAAACAATTTAAAAGAATTTTTTTGTTAATTTATCTATTTTATTCAAAATTAATTAACGCATGTATGACATTAAGAATCACGCGAAACATAAAAACTGCCAATTTTTTTCAAATGGGGATCAAGATATATATAGAAGACGACCGAAGTTTTCCGAAGCTTTCAGATTGACAATCATTGTGTAGCAGAAAACCTGAGAAAACCCAAGTTCGAGTCGTGCATTTTCGGCTTACGCACGATCTTACAGTGGTAATCATGCACCTTTTGTTGTGCGGCTCCCAAAGGGTTGGTATGGTGGTGATAAATTTCATTCACGATCTGGCACTTCTGGCACAGATGCCGGCCGCCGCATCAATGCTCATCTTACACGTTCGTGTGTAAGCAGGAAAACTTCCGCGGTTTTCTATTTTATACCTCGATCCCCATTTGAAAGAAATTGAAGAAATTGGCAATTTTAATGTTTTGAGTGATACTTAATTTCATGCATGTCCCGATTTTGAGGTTATATATTTTTAGGTGTATATAATAATATTACAGAATTTTCGATTCCCCGAAAAAATTAATTTCAATACATTTGTCAGAATAATGATTAATTGTTTTATTTATAAATAAATAATAAAATGATGAATAAACAAATGTATGTTCGTCAAATCAAAGTATCTTATTCGAGGGGCTGATCACTGAGATTTCAGGTGACTCCCGGACTTCGAAAGACCCTGTGGAGGTCAGTAGGAATCTCTAAATTCTGTTCTCTTAAGAAATCGTCGTTATTCCCATGGCAGTCATTGTTAGTCTAACTCCCTGATTTCTGAGTGACGAGCCCCTCGATCTTATTTATTAATTTATTATCTCACAATCTTGGATTTATTTAGCAACAAAAATTGTATCATTTGGAAATTTTTTCGCATGGGAAACTTTCCACTGTAATTGCCGAAAATATTAAATTCCCGAAAAAAAATTTTCTGACGTTATAAAGTATCCATTAGCACAAATCTTAAAATTGGGTAATAATGTTTATAAATTATAAATGTCAGAAATTTTATCATTTGAGAATTTTCAAGTATCGGAAATTTTCTATTTAAAATATTTTTTCTCGGGAATTATTCACTTTCAGAAGTTAAATTTTTCGGTATTTTTCAGACCCATTAATTTTGTTTAATTAAAGTAAATTAAGTTTAATTAAGTTTTAATTTCAGAATATTTAAATTTTTTTACTGAATGTTTTCGATAATCTTATTTTTCTCGGTAGTTTGAAATTTCGTAAATTTGATAGTTCGTGAATTATATTTTCGTTATCTTTCACTATTTGTGATTTTTATTTCTTAGGAAGAATATTTCATCACATACAATTTTAGCGTCTTTGAAATAAATTTTAAAAAATAATTAATATTTTAAAAATTTTATGTATGTAAAGCCGAAAACTTTGTGAGAAAATTTACTTTTGATTCTTCTTCGAAAAATGTATGCCATTTTGGCGATTAAAAAAATTAAGTTTCTTTTCATAAATTTGGAAGAGTATAGATTGCACTATAAGCTATCGCAAAGAAATGTAAATTAAGTAAAGTTCTTCTTACGATAAAAAAAAACTTTCCTTAATTTTTTGCAGGAGATATAAATAGGACAGTAAATATTTCGAAGCAGAAATATTTGCACATTGTGATAATCACCATGTGTTATAGCGAATTTCGAGGTGATATTTCTTTTTAGATAAGTCCTTGAATCTTCAGAATCAAAAAATCAAAAATGATTTATAGTAAAAATATTCACTTTAAATAAAATATAAGATTCAGTGACTGGCTTTATCTGTGAGAAAAACAACGAGTGTAGTATACCGAAAAAGATTTATTTGTGCATTTCGATTTTACTAAACAAATATGATAAAAATGAAATGTTTTATATTATTTAGTTTAAAAGCTATAATATATTATTTTCCTATTCAATTTTAGACGAAATGAAAAATGAATTTTACGAAAAAGGGCAACTTTAATTTCTCCCTTGAGATTTTTTAGATTAATATTAATATGAAGGGAATCCTGTAAATTTCGTTATCGCTGAACTAAATTTCTGATATTTTATAATCAAAATTTTGTAAAGCCCGAAGTTAGTAAGTTTTTGAAATTTCTAATTACCAAATCTATATATTACCGACAAAAAATAGTTGAATTTCACATGGTTTCATCTGTTAGAATAATATTTTATTTTATATCATGCATGCTTCGGATATTCAAAATTTAGGAGGGTTCTTTAAAGTTTTAATCTACACAAATATACCTGTAAAATAAATCATTATCCTGACAAATGTGCGTTCTTTGGACCACCCTAATCTACATGTTAGGATGCAGTTTTTTTCAATTGTGAAAATAACACAATGAAAATACTTTTGTTCAAATACCACTGCATATAATGAATTCTAATAATATAAATTTATTGAAATGATACTCAGTTTTGTGGAAGCTAACTCTAAAATTTAATGCAATATAAGAAACAAATGTTAAAGTAATCATTATATAAAAGTGTATTACAAAGATAGATTAGAATATAATCTCTTATAATACTATATCCATATATTGTAAGCACGACCGGCGGAATAGTTTCAGTTTGGGTAGGGAATTAATTATATTCCCCCCTCCCCCATAAAATTTCATCAACAATTTTTTCAGCATAATATTTTGAAAAATTGTTTTGCAGGTTCTGACGAAGTTACAAGTAGTAACAATGAAAAAATACAATCATCGATAGAAATTAGTTATAAAGCAAATTTTTATTTATAGAAAAGTTCAAATACATTTTTTCGGTTCGGATTTTTTACAATAAACTCGTCCTTTGTTTCCGAAATATACTTCGGAAAGTTTATTATGATGAGAGCAAGAAGAATTTTTTGCATGGGGAATTCCCTACCCGCCTGAGTTTTAGGTGGGGACTACCTAACTACCTAAAACTCGCTTCCTCCGACCCTGATTGTGATATTCGACACAATCCTCGATATACACAAGCCTGTTAATATGACCTTTATAAAAAATCGCAACTCAAAGGGCCTTTGAACCCAGTCCGAAAATTTATATGTAGTGAAATAAATTATGTACAATTTCTCCGCATGGGCATAACGAAAATAGCTATTCTTTTCTTCCAAAATGGCCATTGTGGCCAAAACTCTGATAGTTTATTTTATCCCTTTAGATAGGTAATGATGATGTTTTTTCTATTTTCATTCAGATCGCGCACGAGCTAAAAGAGGCTTGCAATGATAAATTAAAAGGGCAGATCCGTAAAGTCTGGCAAAAGAACCGGGCAACTTTTCGTACAGGAGTCCACGAAAGGAATGAAGGGACCAAGGACGAAGAGTTAGCGGGTATTCGCGAAGAAACCCGAGTTCTAAAAGATGCGGAAAAGGGGGTTACGAACTCCGAAGAGCTGCAATTTCTTCCACCTTTGCAGGTCATTGAAATGGAAGCAGACGGTAATTGCCTGTTTCGTAGCTTATCCTACGCTTATTTTGGTACACAGGAGTATTATTCAAAAATAAGGGGGGAAGTGGTAAGCTACGTTGCAGACAATTGGGAAACATTTGTTCACCAACTCGATGCCACGTCCGTTGAAATTATGTATCAGGATGCCGAACATTATAGAGAAGTAATGGGAAAGGATAAAGAATTTGGCACGGACTTTGAAATCGCGATTTTTTCCATTCTTTATGCAGTGAGAGTTTCTGTATACACTGTAGACAAAATGAATTCTTATAAATTGTATGGGGAGATTGTTCCTCCTGAAAAAAACGGCAAGATCGATCAATTTTTGATGATTTTATTCACCGGAATTAAGCGAAGGGGCCATTTTGATGTATTAAAATTCCAAGATAAACAGATTGCTTTTAAAACAACATGGGCAGAGCACGAAAAGAAAGCATTTGAAAAAGTTCCAGTCGACGTGGAAATCGACCACTTCCAATTTAGTGAAGAGGAACAAATTAGCGATTATAAGATTCGGAAAGGAAGAAATCGTTCTAAAGAGGTAGAAAAGGAAGGGATCAAATTGTCTGCTTGGACTCTTCAAAATATTGTACAGCCAGATGACAGCAACGAAATAGACGAGTACAATTTAAATGAAGACGATCATGCAGACATTAGGTCGGACGTGCAAGAGGAACACATAGTTGCTTCTCATTTCCAGGATTTCTCAAAAAGAAAAGAAAAAGAAGTAAAAGCAAAAAAACCTAAAATGGAGAAATTGGGTGTACATATTTCGACCGAGAAAGTTCCTGCATCAATGTGGAAAAACACAAGAACCGACTGCTATGATGCAAGTGTTATTCGAGCATTGATAAAAAAAATATTATGCGAAATTGTTGAATGCCCATGTACCTTACAGTTTTATTCCATACGATTGAACGTCAAGGCATCCAACACCATAGTGCTGTATGCACTATGTGCAAGAAAAGATTTGCATAAGCAGTACTTCAAATTTGTAATTGACAATTTAAATGAACCTATTACAGTCTTAACTACGACTAGTGATTCGAACTTACTCGCTAGACACGACGAAAGCGAGCACGTTAAATATCAACAAATTCGTGGTAAATCGCGAGATGAGCTGAAAGAAAATTTAAAAAATCGTTCTGCGAGAGATTTTCAGCTAGAAACAGTTCAAAATTTAGACGAAGAAATGTGGCATAATGGGCATCCTCAGAACCTAATGAGATTAAATACTCTGCACAAAGTCAAATCTGAATCCAACAATGAAAACAGATTAACATTGCATAGTAAGGACCTGCAAGATCTGCATCAATTGTGGGTTGAAGAACAGAAGCTGGAGGATCCCTACCTTAGACATGTGGCTTTATCCCCAAGAGCAACAATGTTTAGTGAACAACAATTTCAACTTATACTCTCGGATAATGCTAATGGGACAATAAAAAAAGTAAGAATAGTTCACATGGATTCCACTAGCTCAATTATGAGAAAACCGGCAATTAAGTGCGGAGAAATGCACTATTACGCCTTGGTTTGCCGGCTGTTCGAATCAGTATTGCCCATAGCTGAACTGATAACCTGTCAACTGGACACCGAGTCGATTAGCATTTTTCTTTTAAGGTACAAAAATTTCGTGATTAAAACCACGGGTATTTGGCCATTTTTTGATGCAATTGTTTTAGATTGGTCTTGGGCATCAATGCATGCCGTGCTGTTTGCGTGGAATGAAATGTCCGTAACGATTTATTTGCAAGTGGTGTACGATTGCCTTGTAAATAATAAAATACCTGCAGATTTCACGTACTTGTTGTCCTGCATTGCACATGTGATGCACAGAATAGCAAACAACATAAAGAAAAAGCATCCAAACTGCATAAAAAATAAAAACTTTCTGTTGCACACAACAAGTCTCATTTTGTTATGCAGAGACATGACGGAACTAGACTTCTTATTTGAAGACTTTGTGCGCATTTTGCTGACGAAAGAGAAAGAGAAAGCAGAACGTGCATTACTGGTTCTCACAGGATCCATGACAGCAGAAAAAATAGAAGAGATCCATGGTATAACTGAAGAAGTTGAAATGATTGAGGAAGCAATGACTGAATTGCAGATCGAGCAAGAGTACGATTTGTTGTATCAGAATAACAAAACCGTGTACGCTAAGTCACCATTCTACAAACGGTATTACACAAAACATATAAGTATTGAGAATGAGTTAAACAAAGAGGAGGCTTTAATTGAGGAAGCAAGCAATCAATTATACTCCCCAGACTTCGCAGAATACTTTACAATGGAGTTTATGACCTACATCCCTATGTGTGGATCAGTCATGCTAAACTTTGTTGATAAAGACATCTCGCGCGTGAGCAATGCCTATTCGGAAGCTCACAACAAAGTTGTAAAGGTTGAAGTTCTGAACAATCAAAAAAAGAATTCCATTGGGCAAACCGTGCGAAAATTAAAGGAGTACGTCAATTCTTTGACAGCCGAAGGTGGTCTTGGAATAAGTGCTCACACAAAATCCAAAGTGCATGGGCCGCCGAAACTGCACTATCCCGACACTGCTTCAGATCCATTTATTAAAGACATCTGGAGACGAGGTACTTTAGGAAAGAGAAAAAGGAGAAGCCACTTCGAAGGGGAAGCAATTAAGAAAATAGTGGAAAAAGTTATGGAATCTAAGACCAAAAAAGAACCATTGGTGGATGAAGAAATCCAGGAACCACGAGCACCGAAAGTTCCAAAAGTTCGCAAAGTCATAAAGAGGAAAAAAACAATGCTGCGAAAAGAAGAAACGGAAAACAAATATGAAATCGAAGAAGAATGCATATTTCTCTTAAACGAAATTCGGGAAATAAATCCTCGGAAATCGGAATTCAGCACCAGTAAGAGAAAAGGGACCAGCGATAGCAATCAAGAGTTAAGAAAGAAAAAGAGAAAAAAAGGCGTTTCAGATAAAAAGGCACAGTTTCAAATAATAGAAAATAGAATCTCCTCAGAAGACAAAGAGGAATATTGTAGTCCTGAAAGAGTGTGTGATAATATTGACGATGTTCGTTATTTGCCAAACGGAATGATAAATAACGCAAAGTACTACGCAGGCTCCAAATCGAGTTATCTCAAAGTGGGGAGATATAAGACTGACGTTGGTTCATTATCAAGGACAAATGAGTTTGTAATATCTTGTAATCAATTTAGTTCCCTCTATAACAAAAAGGGGTTCGTCAATGGCCAGATAATCGACGCATATGTAGTTAGTCACATGAAAAATTGGGACTCTAGAGTAAAGTATTTTTCAACTGATGATTCACATGCGGCAATAGGTGATTACTCAAATACGAGAAGAAAAACTATTATTTCTGTATATTCTACTAATTCTGATCTAGGGGATATAATTTTAATGCCGTACACTTACAATTATCATTGGCGAATACTAATGATAGATATTAAGAATAGATCAATGACTTTACTCGATCCATTTAAACAAGTAACTGACAGTGAGCGAGTTTGTAATGAATTTGAAAACTTCATTAGAGCATGTAAAGATACCACGTCATTCGGAAAACTAAAAAAAATCGAATGGATAAGAAAAGTGTATGAGGGAAGTCGACCGTACCAAGCAGAGAACGATGGATGGAATTGTGGCATTTACATCATGCACTATATGCATTGCATCGGCACCAATCAAACACTGGACACATCGTTCGATCCCACAGTATACAGAAGGAGAATAGCAAAAGAATTACTGAGGGATGCAGAAGATAATTTCCAGAAATGCCTGTACTGTTTACGAGATTGTACAGACGAAAATGTCGCAGTTTGTTTCTTCTGCAGTGGAAAAGTTCACGATGCTTGCACTGCTACAGGGGAAATAGTCAGCGATGACGAATTGCAGATGAAATTCACCCGTCCTAAAAAACCAGACTATGGACAGCAATATTCATGTAAGTTATGTAGACGAGAGTTGAAAATGTAAAAACACAAGCGAAAAAGTTATACTCAAAGGGAAAAATCTGTATAATTTTGATCACTATGTATAATTTTCCCGCCTGGGATTTAACATTTTCAAATCTCGTCTCGATATGGCATACAGGAAAAAAATGTATAGTTTTTGATTCTTTTATACAAAATAATGTATAAAAGAAATACAAATTGTACATATTTTTGCACAACAATCATTTAAATTAAGTTCAAAGTCAAATCTATCTCTTTTGGAACTTTCAGTACAGGCATTTCTGTAAATTATCTTCTAAATCCCTCAGTGATAATATGCTTGAAGAAAGTCTTCAAATTCGTTGTGAACTTTTTTATACAATCAGTTACTAGTTTACATAGATCGATTAAAGTTATTGATGTATTCTTAATATCAAACGGAAAAACCTAGTAAGACCCATTTTCCATAAAGCTTACTTTCCCATGCAAATATGCCAAAAAATAATCACCAAGGCCAAAAAAGGTATCAAATTGCCAACAAGATATGCAAACTCCTTTCTCCTTGATAATACACCTACAGTTTGATATCTTCCCATCTGCGTAAGATTTTGTGTTATTTTGCTTTCCGTGTTTGGCAAATAGGGCAGTCATAAATGTAAGACTCTATTTTAAGGTAGTATTCCTCTTCGTCTGGTGAAGGAATTCTATTCTCTGTCAGTTGATATTTTACCTTTTTCTGGTCAGCTTTCTTAATTCCTGATTACTATCACTAATTCTTTTTCCATTATTTGAACTGAACTACAATTTATGAGGGTTTAAAGCCTGGTTTTGTTCTTATTGATGCTGTCTTTGATTTCAATTTTGTCTTCCTCTTCTTTCAATCGAAACATTGTTTTTACCCATTTGGTTACTTTGCAAACTTCTGGAGTTTTCTGTTCTCCTATTGATGCCTCGATTTTTTCGTCCTTTGATTGTTCTCTTTCCTCTCTTCTATTCGATCCCTTTCTCTACGATTTTCTTTCCTTCCCTTCAAAGAGTCTATCACTTTACCTTTTTCCTTATTTCTTCCTCGTCTTCAGCTACTTTAATTATAGAAACTCTGCTGTTAAAGAACTGAAGACACACCTTTCTTTTTCGGCAGGTCTGTCGTTCTCAATACTTACATATTTCGTGTAATACTAATTTCATAACGGTCACTTAGTTTATACGGTTTGAGACTTCTTGTTTAATTCTTCTGGTGCCATTGTGCCAAAGAATAAGTAAGCATGTTCTACTTTTAATTTCTCCATCGTACGAAAAATGCGCATAAAGTCTTCCAACAAGAAATCTACGTTTATTATATCTCTGCATAACAAACTGAGATTGTATGTATCACACGAGGAATGTGCAGTAATAAACTATAACAATTACATAGATAAATAAACAAATACCTGTGATTTTTATTACGAAATTCTTGCATTTAAAAAATACTTGGATACTCTATTTCCAGTTGGAAAATTATGATTGCAGCTATGGGAAATACTGATTTACAAAGTCGAGAAAAAATGACATTATAGTGCAATACACCGCACTGAAATAGTTGCTGATTTTAGGTCCTTACTGTGCAATGGTAATCTCGTTTTACTGTTGATTGCTGAAAATCTCTCGAAAAAGAATGCCTTCAAATTTCTTTTAAGTAATCTTGCGAGGCGTATTTAAAATTGTTATTGGTCCATTTACGTCAATTACAAATCTTAAGTTTTTTGCGTGCATATCTTGCCTTAAATTAATTCCATAAAGCCTATGGTGTTTGATGATTTTTTATTGAATCGCAGGAAGGAAAATTGTAAGGTACAAACAAATTAAAAAACTTGAAACCCAATTTCTTCCTTTTAGTGGTTCGGCTTTTTCTTTTCCGGATGTACAAAAGCAATATTACACATTTATATTACGCATTGTATACAGAGTAAAAATGCTTCAATTTGAGTTCGACTTAAGTTCGTCTCCAAGACATATCTACCTGGCTCGGTCTCAAAACTGTGTCGGCACATAGGCCTTCATCTTACTTTAATGGTGGCGACATGTAAGACGGCGTTTACTTGTTTCAAGACGAGCCTTGTCTTGCCTGAAATGGTCGGCTAAACTTGCCTCAAGACGAACCTTTTTCGAATCAGAAATGAGTTTAAAACCGATGAATGAAAGTTTTGTAATTATTAAATTAGTTATTTTTAATTGAAACATTCAAAATCTGTGGCTCTGATGGAGTAAAACCCTTAAAAATGTTCTTCAAAAACATTAAAATTGTAAGTTTCTACAAGGATCTCCTTGTAGATCTCAAAACTGAGATATAATCAAGTCGAACTTTTCGACTTTAACATGTTCTGATGGGGGCAATTCAAGTCGCACTCAAGTCGAAGTATTTTTACTCGGAATGCTGTAATTCTATATAATATTAAGTTTAAGTTTAAGTATTCTAATTCTTATATCAGTTCCCGTAAGAAATTGATCTTGCGGCATCAATGATACTCAGTGTACGGCGCTTTAGATCAAACTATATGACAATTTTTAAAAATAATTTAGGTGGAAAATAAAGTCTCCTAAAAACAACAACATATAATGATTTTAAAAATGTCCTTATCGATTATACTCACTGAAAGAAGTGAATTTCTGATACAGTTATATTGCGGGTTAGGTCTGCAATCTGTATGGCTGGAATAGACGTATCGATGGCTGATCTTACACGCTATATGATTGTACCAGCAATGCGTTTAAAAAATAATGTTTAGTCTGTCACTATATGAAACTGACCTTACAAAAATAAATTTTACTAATTATTGTGCTGCACTGTATATAGAACCATATAAAAAATGTTTAGAATACTTTAGGTTGAAAATAGTCTTCAGATGCATGTACCGTATGATGATTTAGAAAATGCTTTCCTTAATATTACGCTTTTAAGAACTCTCAATTAACTAAACACTAGATAAAAAATCGGCGAATATAGTTATATCGAGTGTGAAGCATGCAGCAATTTTGCAGTGTTTATAAAAGAAGTGTATCTCCATCATATATATTTTAAAACTAATGTACAGTTTATTATTCGAATCATTAGTTTAATTCACGCATATTACGTCTATAGGAAATAGAGTTGATTACACTACGAATTGAGCTGGTAAATTAAAAATCCCACAGAACTAATTAATGTTTACTAATCCCTTCCACGTGTGACAATGCCAAAATAATCTTACAGAAGTAATTATACTAAATGTACTGCCTTCTAAATGGAACAATATGTAAAATTTTCGTCAATATTTTACATCGACAATAAAGTGTCAGAGTGAATGCACCGTATAATAATCCAGAAAACTTCTCTAATGATAGGATTTTAGGAATTTTGAATGTAATAAAACGTTAATAAAATATAGGCAAATACAGTACAATTTATTATTCGAGTCACTAGTTTATTTCAGGGCAGATATGCCTTAATATAATTATTGTATGTATAATTTACGAATTTTTAAAGTAACGTAGTTTAAAATGAGAAATTGCGATTTAGATAAATGTTTTGTATTAATACTGCCATCCAATTCACACTACATGGAAAACTATATTCAATAAGTTAGGTAGGCAATAAAGACTACTAATGAAAAATAAAAGGTAATTTCACTAACTTTATGGTATAAACTTTATTTACCCGTATCTCCATGCCATATTAGTATAGAAATAAATTATTATTCGAAGGCAGGTATAACTCAGACAGGTATGTCCTTAAACATAAGATGGAACCATTCTACAGCATAAAGTTATATGTCTGGATTTTAGGGAATTTTTGGAATAATTTTTCGATTTTTCAATATTTTGGGGGTTGAAAACGAGGGTGTTCCGGATGAGATAGGGGAATGAAACTTTTTTTAGTGTCTTTCGATATCAGATGGAACCATTCTACAGCATAAAATTTTAGGTCTGGATTTTAGGGAATTTTTTTTCGATTTT
>NC_046660.1:62356745-62358687 GCF_010883055.1 Belonocnema kinseyi
ACCATTGGATTCAGCGGGTCAAAATACATAAGATTAACTAGTTTTTACCTTTTGCCTCTTGAATGCATACGGGAACATACCCAGCTCCCGGACTACTTCGTGAAATTTCGAAACTAGTATTAAAATACAGTACAGAGGCCAAATACATGGGGCTGACGGAAGGTGCAAAAGAGGTGGCATATCTACAAAGGTGCCTGAAAGAAATAGAATTGGGAAAACAAACTGTTGTTTTGACCTATAACGATTATCAAGGCCTATGCCCTATCAGTTCAAGTTTTCAGAATATTCTAACTTAAAAGTACCTTTTTCTAATTTAAGCATGACTTTATACACTAAATTCATTGATTTTTTTTGTTAAAACAAGACAATGAGACAATGAAGCAAGGCACTGAGACTGACCCCCAAACCGAATGAGGCATCCTGAGGTTAAATCCCTAACCATAAATACTAAGCTTTAGTATAACAAAGCAATTCAAGTGTACGCCAGATATGTGCTTTCTGTCGATTTTCCTTACTTAAGAAAAACTTAAGTGATATTCTAGTGTTGAGAAAGTTGACAAACTCATTAAAAGAACCTCAAGGCTGAATAACATTCTTTCAGTTTCTTAAAGAAAAATATTCTTTAGTATCGTCTAAACATTTATTCGGGTGTGATCATTAAAAAATATTCCTTTTTCCAAATTTTCTTTATTCAGATAAATTCCACACGACTTGAATTACAATTAAGGCTGTAATGTTATTGCTAATTAACCTATCGCAGACGATCCAAGAAGCTAAGCAAAAAAGGTCCTCGAGCAGGTCAACACAACTGTTCCCAAATAATAATACAATGAGTCAAATATATTATCGATCATCGATGAGGTAAACACATACGTTTCGAATTAATAATACAATAAGTGAAAGGGCATCTTCAATTTAGAATTCACAAAATAATAAATGTTGGATCGTACGACGATCCACTCGGAAAAAAATAATCTCGAGCTCCACTGTTCTCGAAATCTTCGATTTCACTGGAACTATAAATCGTAATTATTAATCCAGTTAGGAATGTTATCTATAGAAAGAGTTGCTATTGGTCCCCCATAAATAAGGTTGTCAGGCTCGGTTCGTAGAAAAACGTATGGCATTTTATGGGTTTCCATTATTATATCAGGTCGAGAGATAGGCTGAAGTCTCGCTGCTAAAATACCCGTGGATTTTCTTATAAAGCAGGTGTATCCTTGAACAAGAGGATCATTCTTGTTATGGAGAGTTTGTCCAAAGTCAGCTTTGAGACCATAGATTCTAGGTTCACCAGGTTCATTTATAAAAATTCGCTCAGGCATTTCAAATCCTGGAGACCTTGGATTTAGCCAGCTAGGAAGCCCTCTTTTTTCTTCGCGTAGAATACTCATTACAACATGGTCACCTGGCATTTGTAACAAAATTGGCCTATCTTTAGGAATCAGCATGCGAATTGCGGTTGGATCTGCTGGTGGATTTCTTGCAGGTTTTCTCGCTTCCAAATATCTTCCTCTCATCATTGCCCCTAATTTTGTAAGAGAAAAAGAGATTTATGAATTTTGTTGAGATTACGCCTTTGGTGTGAAGTTAGCTCATTGCAATCGGCGGTTTCAAAATTTTGTATAACCATTCATGTGATTTAACAATCGGGCGGTTATTAATAAACAAATAAGAAGGGACGTCTTCTGCGAGCCCCGTATGTTAACATAATTTAACCCTATAGCGAATATTTGGATGTTAGTTGGGGTTTATTTGTTCGCAACTATCTTTAGAGAGTTAATGAAATATTTTAATAATTTTTTTAACCCTTTTTGCAGACTAACGCAAAAGCCGAAATTTCAGAAACAAAAAAAAAGCAAAAAATGGATAATAAAAGTTGGACTGGAAACAAATAAATTACTTCTAGAAAAACTAATACAGTTTCCTCTGACAGCGTTCG